>NC_041350.1:30217826-30495326 GCF_004354835.1 Perca flavescens
TCGGAAGCTAAGCAAGGTAGGGCGGGTCAGTACTTGGATGGGAGACTGCCTGGGAATACCCGTGCTGTAAGCTTTTTTTTATTTCCATTTTACAACAGCAGGGGCTCTGCTCCTTCTTTATACCACACGTGTAATTGCATTTTACCATCTTTAAATAGCTTGTGTTCACCTGTTCTAATTGCTTACGTCCATACCACCTTGAACACGCCCGATCTCGTCTGATCTCGGAAGCTAAGCAAGGTAGGGCCGGGTCAGTACTTGGATGGGAGACTACCTGGGAATACCGGTGCTGTAAGCTTTTCATTTCCATTTTACAACAGCAGGGGCTCTGCTCCTTCTTTATACCACACGTGTAATTGCATTTTACCATCTTTAAATAGCTTGTGTTCACCTGTTTTAATTGCTTACGTCCATACCACCCTGAACGCCCGATCTCGTCTGATCTCGGAAGCTAAGCAGGGTAGGGCCGGGTCAGTACTTGGATGGGAGACTGCCTGGGAATACCCGGTGCTGTACCCGGTGCTTTTTATTTCCATTTTACAACAGCAGGGGCTCTGCTCCTTCTTTATACCACACGTGTAATTGCATTTTACCATCTTTAAATAGCTTGTGTTCACCTGTTCTAATTGCTTACGTCCATACCACCCTGAACACGCCCGATCTCGTCTGATCTCGGAAGCTAAGCAGGGTAGGGCGGGTCAGTACTTGGATGGAAGACTGCCTGGGAATACCCGGTGCTGTAAGCTTTTTATTTCCATTTACAACAACAGCAGGGGCTCTGCTCCTTCTTTATACCACACGTGTAATTGCATTTTACCATCTTTAAATAGCTTGTGTTCACCTGTTCTAATTGCTTACGTCCATACCACCCTGAACACGCCCGATCTCGTCTGATCTCGGAAGCTAAGCAGGGTAGGGCCGGGTCAGTACTTGGATGGGAGACTGCCTGGGAATACCCGGTGCTGTAAGCTTTTTATTTCCATTTTTTACAACAGCAGGGGCTCTGCTCCTTCTTTATACCACACGTGTAATTGCATTTTACCATCTTTAAATAGCTTGTGTTCACCTGTTCTAATTGCTTACGTCCATACCACCTTGAACACGCCCGATCTCGTCTGATCTCGGAAGCTAAGCAAGGTAGGGCCGGGTCAGTACTTGGATGGGAGACTGCCTGGGAATACCCGGTGCTGTAAGCTTTTTATTTCC
This sequence comes from Perca flavescens, assembly GCF_004354835.1. Classification (NCBI taxonomy): domain Eukaryota; kingdom Metazoa; phylum Chordata; class Actinopteri; order Perciformes; family Percidae; genus Perca; species Perca flavescens. The sequence continues at coordinate 30,219,033 of NC_041350.1, forward strand.
ATTTTACAACAGCAGGGGCTCTGCTCCTTCTTTATACCACACGTGTAATTGCATTTTACCATCTTTAAATAGCTTGTGTTCACCTGTTTTAATTGCTTACGTCCATACCACCCTGAACACGCCCGATCTCGTCTGATCTCGGAAGCTAAGCAAGGGTAGGGCGGGTCAGTACTTGGATGGGAGACTGCCTGGGAATACCCGGTGCTGTAAGCTTTTTATTTCCATTTTACAACAGCCGGGGCTCTGCTCCTTCTTTATACCACACGTGTAATTGCATTTTACCATCTTTAAATAGCTTGTGTTCACCTGTTCTAATTGCTCACGTCCATACCACCTTGAACACGCCCGATCTCGTCTGATCTCGGAAGCTAAGCAAGGTAGGGCGGGTCAGTACTTGGATGGGAGACTGCCTGGGAATACCCGGTGCTAAGCTTTTTTTATTTCCATTTTACAACAGCAGGGGCTCTGCTCCTTCTTTTTATACCACACGTGTAATTGCATTTTACCATCTTTAAATAGCTTGTGTTCACCTGTTTTAATTGCTTACGTCCATACCACCCTGAACACGCCCGATCTCGTCTGATCTCGGAAGCTAAGCAGGGTAGGGCGGGTCAGTACTTGGATGGGAGACTGCCTGGGAATACCCGGTGCTGTAAGCTTTTTATTTCCATTTTACAACAGCAGGGGCTCTGCTCCTTCTTTATACCACACGTGTAATTGCATTTTACCATCTTTTAAATAGCTTGTGTTCACCTGTTCTAATTGCTTACGTCCATACCACCCTGAACACGCCCGATCTCGTCTGATCTCGGAAGCTAAGCAGGGTAGGGCCGGGTCAGTACTTGGATGGGAGACTGCCTGGGAATACCCGGTGCTGTAAGCTTTTTTTATTTCCATTTTACAACAGCAGGGGCTCTGCTCCTTCTTTATACCACACGTGTAATTGCATTTTACCATCTTTAAATAGCTTGTGTTCACCTGTTTTGAACACGCCCGATCTCGTCTGATCTCGGAAGCTAAGCAAGGTAGGGCCGGGTCAGTACTTGGATGGGAGACTGCCTGGGAATACCCGGTGCTGTAAGCTTTTCAGCTTTTCATTTCCATTTTACAACAGCAGGGGCTCTGCTCCTTCTTTATACCACACGTGTAATTGCATTTTACCATCTTTAAATAGCTTGTGTTCACCTGTTCTAATTGCTTACGTCCATACCACCCTGAACACGCCCGATCTCGTCTGATCTCGGAAGCTAAGCAAGGTAGGGCCGGGTCAGTACTTGGATGGGAGACTGCCTGGGAATACCCGGTGCTGTAAGCTTTTTATTTACATTTTACAACAGCAGGTGCTCTGCTCCTTCTTTATACCACACGTGTAATTGCATTTTACCATCTTTAAATAGCTTGTGTTCACCTGTTTTAATTGCTTACGTCCATACCACCCTGAACACGCCCGATCTCGGAAGCTAAGCAGGGTAGGGCCGGGTCAGTACTTGGATGGGAGACTGCCTGGGAATACCTGGTGCTGTAAGCTTTTTATTTCCATTTTACAACAGCAGGGGCTCTGCTCCTTCTTTATACCACACGTGTAATTGCATTTTACCATCTTTAAATAGCTTGTGTTCACCTGTTCTAATTGCTTACGTCCATACCACCCTGAACACGCCCGATCTCGATCTCGCATTTACCATCTTTAAATAGCCCCATGTTCTGCTTTCCATTCTGGTCTGATCTCTCGGAAGCTAAGCAGGGTAGGGCCGGGTCAGTACTTGGATGGGAGACTGCCTGGGAATACCCGGTGCTGTAAGCTTTTTATTTCCATTTTACAACAGCAGGGGCTCTGCTCCTTCTTTATACCACACGTGTAATTGCATTTTACCATCTTTAAATAGCTTGTGTTCACCTGTTCTAATTGCTTACGTCCATACCACCTTGAACACGCCCGATCTCGTCTGATCTCGGAAGCTAAGCAGGGTAGGGCCGGGTCAGTACTTGGATGGGAGACTGCCTGGGAATACCGGTGCTGTAAGCTTTTTATTTCCATTTTACAACAGCAGGGGCTCTGCTCCTTCTTTATACCACACGTGTAATTGCATTTTACCATCTTTAAATAGCTTGTGTTCACCTGTTTCTAATTGCTTACGTCCTTACCAACCTGAACACGCCCGATCTCGTCTGATCTCGGAAGCTAAGCAGGGTAGGGCCGGGTCAGTACTTGGATGGGTGACTGCCTGGGAATACCCGGTGCTGTAAGCTTTTTATTTCCATTTTACAACAGCAGGGGCTCTGCTCCTTCTTTATACACCACGTGTAATTGCATTTTACCATCTTTAAATAGCTTGTGTTCACCCTGAACACGCCCGATCTCGTCTGATCTCGGAAGCTAAGCAAGGTAGGGCCGGGTCAGTACTTGGATGGGAGACTGCCTGGGAATACCGGTGCTGTAAGCTTTTTTATTTCCATTTTACAACAGCAGGGGCTCTGCTCCTTCTTTATACCACACGTGTAATTGCATTTTACCATCTTTAAATAGCTTGTGTTCACCTGTTCTAATTGCTTACGTCCATACCACCCTGAACACGTCTGATCTCGGAAGCTAAGCAGGGTAGGGCCGGGTCAGTACTTGGATGGGAGACTGCCTGGGAATACCCGGTGCTGTAAGCTTTTTATTTTCCATTTTACAACAGCAGGGGCTCTGCTCCTTCTTTATACCACACGTGTAATTGCATTTTACCATCTTTAAATAGCTTGTGTTCACCTGTTCTAATTGCTTACGTCCATACCACCCTGAACACGCCCGATCTCGTCTGATCTCGGAAGCTAAGCAGGGTAGGGCCGGGTCAGTACTTGGATGGAAGACTGCCTGGGAATACCGGTGCTGTAAGCTTTTTTTATTTCCATTTTACAACAGCAGGGGCTCTGCTCCTTCTTTATACCACACGTGTAATTGCATTTTACCATCTTTAAATAGCTTGTGTTCACCTGTTCTAATTAATTTTACGTCCATACCACCCTGAACACGCCCGATCTCGTCTGATCTCGGAAGCTAAGCAGGGTAGGGCCGGGTCAGTACTTGGATGGGAGACTGCCTGGGAATACCCGGTGCTGTAAGCTTTTTATTTACATTTTACAACAGCAGGTGCTCTGCTCCTTCTTAATACCACACGTGTAATTGCATTTTACCATCTTTAAATAGCTTGTGTTCACCTGTTTTAATTGCTTACGTCCATACCACCCTGAACACGCCCGATCTCGTCTGATCTCGGAAGCTAAGCAGGGTAGGGCCGGGTCAGTACTTGGATGGGAGACTGCCTGGAACAGCAGGGGCTCTGCTCCTTCTTTATACCACACGTGTAATTGCATTTTACCATCTTTAAATAGCTTGTGTTCACCTGTTCTAATTGCTTACGTCCATACCACCCTGAACACGCCCGATCTCGAAAGCTAAGCAGGGTAGGGCCGGGTCAGTACTTGGATGGGAGACTGCCTGGGAATACCCGGTGCTGTAAGCTTTTTATTTTCCATTTTACAACAGCAGGGGCTCTGCTCCTTCTTTATACCACACGTGTAATTGCATTTTACCATCTTTAAATAGCTTGTGTTCACCTGTTCTAATTGCTTACGTCCATACCACCCTGAACACGCCCGATCTCGTCTGATCTCGGAAGCTAAGCAGGGTAGGGCCGGGTCAGTACTTGGATGGGAGACTGCCTGGGAATACCGGTGCTGTAAGCTTTTTATTTCCATTTTACAACAGCAGGGGCTCTGCTCCTTCTTTATACCACACGTGTAATTGCATTTTACCATCTTTAAATAGCTTGTGTTCACCTGTTCTAATTGCTTGCTTCGTCCATACCACCCTGAACACGCCCGATCTCGTCTGATCTCGGAAGCTAAGCAGGGTAGGGCCGGGTCAGTACTTGGATGGGAGACTGCCTGGGAATACCCGGTGCTGTAAGCTTTTTATTTCCATTTTACAACAGCAGGGCTCTGCTCCTTCTTTATACCACACGTGTAATTGCATTTTACCATCTTTAAATAGCTTGTGTTCACCTGTTCTAATTGCTTACGTCCATACCACCCTGAACACGCCCGATCTCGTCTGATCTCGGAAGCTAAGCAGGGTAGGGCCGGGTCAGTACTTGGATGGGAGACTGCCTGGGAATACCGGTGCTGTAAGCTTTTTATTTCCATTTCACAACAGCAGGGGCTCTGCTCCTTCTTTATACCACACGTGTAATTGCATTTTACCATCTTTAAATAGCTTGTGTTCACCTGTTCTAATTGCTTACGTCCATACCACCCTGAACACGCCCGATCTCGTCTGATCTCGGAAGCTAAGCAGGGTAGGGCCGGGTCAGTACTTGGATGGGAGACTGCCTGGGAATACCCGGTGCTGTAAGCTTTTTATTTCCATTTTACAACAGCAGGGGCTCTGCTCCTTCTTTATACCACACGTGTAATTGCATTTTACCATCTTTAAATAGCTTGTGTTCACCTGTTCTAATTGCTTACGTCCATACCACCCTGAACACGCCCGATCTCGTCTGATCTCGGAAGCTAAGCAAGGTAGGGCCGGGTCAGTACTTGGATGGGAGACTGCCTGGGAATACCCGGTGCTGTAAGCTTTTTATTCTACACTTTCAACAGCAGGGGCTCTGCTCCTTCTTTATACCACACGTGTAATTGCTTTTATCATCTTTAAATAGCTTGTGTTCACCTGTTTTAATTGCTTACGTCCATACCACCCTGAACGCCCGATCTCGTCTGATCTCGGAAGCTAAGCAGGGTAGGGCCGGGTCAGTACTTGGATGGGAGACTGCCTGGGAATACCCGGTGCTGTAAGCTTTTTATTCCACACGTGTAATTGCATTTTACCATCTTTAAATAGCTTGTGTTCACCTGTTCTAATTGCTTACGTCCATACCACCCACCTTGAACACGCCCGATCTCGTCTGATCTCGGAAGCTAAGCAGGGTAGGGCCGGGTCAGTACTTGGATGGAGACTGCCTGGGAATACCGGTGCTGTAAGCTTTTTATTTCCATTTTACAACAGCAGGGGCTCTGCTCCTTCTTTATACCACACGTGTAATTGCATTTTACCATCTTTAAATAGCTTGTGTTCACCTGTTCTAATTGCTTACGTCCATACCACCTTGAACATGCCCGAACCCTGATCTCGTCTGATCTCGGAAGCTAAGCAGGTAGGGCCGGGTCAGTACTTGGATGGGAGACTGCCTGGGAATACCCGGTGCTGTAAGCTTTTTATTTCCATTTTACAACAGCAGGGGCTCTGCTCCTTCTTTATACCACACGTGTAATTGCATTTTACCATCTTTAAATAGCTTGTGTTCACCTGTTTTAATTGCTTACGTCCATACCACCCTGAACACGCCCGATCTCGTCTGATCTCGGAAGCTAAGCAGGGTAGGGCCGGGTCAGTACTTGGATGGGAGACTGCCTGGGAATACCCGGTGCTGTAAGCTTTTTATTTCCATTTTACAACAGCAGGGGCTCTGCTCCTTCTTTATACCACACGTGTAATTGCATTTTACCATCTTTAAATAGCTTGTGTTCACCTGTTCTAATTGCTTACGTCCATACCACCTTGAACACGCCCGATCTCGTCTGATCTCGGAAGCTAAGCAGGGTAGGGCCGGGTCAGTACTTGGATGGGAGACTGCCTGGGAATACCCGGTGCTGTAAGCTTTTTATTTCCATTTTACAACAGCAGGGGCTCTGCTCCTTCTTTATACCACACGTGTAATTGCATTTTACCATCTTTAAATAGCTTGTGTTCACCTGTTCTAATTGCTTACGTCCATACCACCCTGAACACGCCCGATCTCGTCTGATCTCGGAAGCTAAGCAAGGTAGGGCCGGGTCAGTACTTGGATGGGAGACTGCCTGGGAATACCCGGTGCTGTAAGCTTTTTATTTCCATTTTACAACAGCAGGGGCTCTGCTCCTTCTTTATACCACACGTGTAATTGCATTTTACCATCTTTAAATAGCTTGTGTTCACCTGTTTTAATTGCTTAAGGCCTTACCACCTTGAACACGCCCGATCTCGTCTGATCTCGGAAGCTAAGCAGGGTAGGGCCGGGTCAGTACTTGGATGGGAGACTGCCTGGGAATACCGGTGCTGTAAGCTTTTTATTTACACTTTCAACAGCAGGGGCTCTGCTCCTTCTTTATACCACACGTGTAATTGCATTTTACCATCTTTAAATAGCTTGTGTTCACCTGTTTTAATTGCTTACGTCCATACCACCCTGAACACGCCCGATCTCGTCTGATCTCGGAAGCTAAGCAGGGTAGGGCCGGGTCAGTACTTGGATGGGAGACTGCCTGGGAATACCCGGTGCTGTAAGCTTTTTATTTCCATTTTACAACAGCAGGGGCTCTGCTCCTTCTTTATACCACACGTGTAATTGCATTTTACCATCTTTAAATAGCTTGTGTTCACCTGTTCTAATTGCTTACGTCCATACCACCCTGAACATGTCTGATCTCGGAAGCTAAGCAGGGTAGGGCCGGGTCAGTACTTGGATGGGAGACTGCCTGGGAATACCCGGTGCTGTAAGCTTTTTATTTCCATTTTACAACAGCAGGGGCTCTGCTCCTTCTTTATACCACACGTGTAATTGCATTTTACCATCTTTAAATAGCTTGTGTTCACCTGTTCTAATTGCTTACGTCCATACCACCCTGAACACGCCCGATCTCGTCTGATCTCGGAAGCTAAGCAAGGTAGGGCCGGGTCAGTACTTGGATGGGAGACTGCCTGGGAATACCCGGTGCTGTAAGCTTTTTATTCTACACTTTCAACAGCAGGGGCTCTGCTCCTTCTTTATACCACACGTGTAATTGCATTTTACCATCTTTAAATAACTTGTGTTCACCTGTTTTAATTGCTTACGGCCTTACCACCCTGAACACGCCCAATCTCGTCTGATCTCGGAAGCTAAGCAGGGTAGGGCCGGGTCAGTACTTGGATGGGAGACTGCCTGGGAATACCCGGTGCTGTAAGCTTTTTATTTCCATTTTACAACAGCAGGGGCTCTGCTCCTTCTTTATACCACACGTGTAATTGCATTTTACCATCTTTAAATAGCTTGTGTTCACCTGTTTGGTGGTGTGACATCATAAGGGTGAGGAAGACAGCAGTGTGCTGCTTTTGTTTGGAGTGAGCTGAGAAGGGCTTCTTTTTTTTTGATTTATTTTGTGTTTTGAAGGGCATTTGATTTAGCTGTATATCAAGTTTATAGTTCATTTTTATCCCCCATACAGCTCAGGCTGTGTGGGGGGCAGTTTACTTTGTTGCTTTACCTTTTTGTCCGTGATGTCAAGTGGAGAGAGATTTCTCAAAATGGAGGAGCGTCAGGACAAACAAAAGATGATGTCCGCATCTACAGCAGCGATAAAACTGTCTTACCTGCAAGGAAAAGAACAGAATGGAGCACAAAGAGAGGAGACTTTACCAAAGGAGCAGCAGAAGGCAGACCCGACGATGACGGAACTAGAGACAAGAGAGGGAACAATGGTGGAGGTGGAGATGAGCGAGGTGGAAGTAGAGGAGAATGAAGCAAGGGAAAGAGCAGATATTGGGGTGGAAAAGGTGAAACCTTCTGTGATTGAACATGCTGAGAAAAGGTATGTGGAGGTGAAGATAGCGGATAAAAAGTATGAAAAAGGCCTGACGGTACGTGTGGAGGTGATGGCAGAGGAGGAAATGCCGACACTAGAACTAATGAGGACGGTGCGTCTTTTGTGTGGTGGGCTAATGGCGTGCAGAAGACTAATACCAAATAATTATGAAATAACTTTGAGTGATGCAGTGGGAAAGAGACGCATCTTGGAGGGGTTTAGTATCAACTCCACCAGGGTGAATGTGACTGATGTCTGTCGCGGAGAAGTCATGGTGTCTTTTTTTGCAGCTACCAGCGTACATCACGGATGGGGAAATAAAGGAAAAACTATTTCTATGGAAAGTAACACCTGTTTCACCGATCAAACGGAGGATGTGGCCGGGAACGAATGTTGCGGATGGAACTCGCTTTGTGCGGGTGAGATTCGAGGGAGCTGTGAAATCTTTGCCTTATTCCACTAAGTTCAACACGCTGCAGGGGCCACAGTTTTTCCGTGTCCTACACGACCAGCAAGTGAAAGTATGTCGCTTGTGTCTGGATCCAGATCATCTGATAAAGGACTGTCCCAGTTTGGTGTGCTATCAGTGCAGGCAGCAGGGACATTACGCCAAACAGTGCCAAAATGTGGTGAGTAGGTGTAAATTGTGTCTGAATAAAACTACAGATTGCATTTGTCAAATAAGTGAAGATGAATCAGAATTAGGAATTGAGGGGAGAATATGGAGGGTCATGTTGGTAACGTGACAAATGAAGGAGATGAACCTGTTGTAGATCATCTGAGTGAAACTGTCAATGAGCCGAAGGCAGGAGGTGAGAGTGACATAATGATAGGTGAGACGGGGCTGACTGTGATGAGGGCTGTGATGAGTGGAGCTCCAGCCAGCAGCAGCTCCCAAGTTCCAGACAGTATGGTTGAATTTGAGAATGTAATCTCGGTTTTTCCAGTGCAAAGCAAAGGGGGAGAGGCGGACGGGCTGCAATTGGCTCCACCCGTCCTCTCTTCTGTAGCAGGATCGCTGGATATAGCTTTTCCCATGTCTGAGAATAAAATGTCTACCTGTACAACTCCTCTGTGTGACCAGTCAGTGGCGATGGCGGAGGACCTGCCAGCTGAAAATTATGAGCTGGGAGGTTTTCTGCCAATTAAACATTCATGGCAGTTTCCGAAGAATCCCAAAAGTGGGAAAAAACGAATAGCGAGGGCAGCTACCTCTCCATATGTAAAATGAATTTGGTAATGACACAATTTATACTGCTTCATACAATGGTGCTGTTGGCCTCCCTAAATGCAAATGGGTTGAGATCGGCTTCTAAACTTGATTCCATATTAACAACAATTAGCTTTGACATCCTGTGCATTCAGGAAACCAAGTGGGATGAGGCAATACTTGTCAATTTGAAGCAACAGTGGCATGGACAACTGTATGCGAGTAATGGGGTCAACAAAACATGTGGAGTGGCCATTTATTACAGAATGAGCAGTATAACAGATGTTGGCTTGATACACAAGGATGATAAAGGACGGTTAATAGTAACTGAATGTGTTATCAACAACATGGTGATAAGAATTATTAACATCTATGCATCAAATTTGCAAAAGGAACGACAGACTTTTTTTAAAGACTTGAGACAGTGGTGTACGAACGACACATTGATTATTGGAGATTTCAATGTGGTTCAAAGTGATATGGATATCTCGACTCAAAATGTCTTTAAAGGAGACGTCAGCCGTAAGGGACTTGGTGCGCTCATGAGGAACTGTAACATGTGTGATGTCTGGAGAACGTCCTATCCAGGTACCAGAGACTTTTCACGGAGGCAAGTTGTGAACAATGTGTTGAAACAATCACGAATTGATTTATGTGTTGTGACAACTCCTTTGTGCAAGTTCATTGAACAACCTAGGTACCAACAGAACTCGTGGAGCGATCATAGCACCTTCACCTGTCAACTGGATATCACGCCTGTCCGGAAAGGGGAGGTATGGTGCCTAAATTCTAGTTTGATGACTGATGAGACTTTTGTAATCACAATGGGAAAAATGCTGTGCAATGCAGCTTCTGAAATGTTTTTTGTAGATGACGTGTTGCAATGGTGGTTTGAACTAAAATGTCGTATTAAGAAAAAGTGTATACATTTTTGTAAAAATAAGAAATGGAGAGAAGGTGTCATTGAACAACACTTGAGAGAGTTTTGGAGAGCGAAGCCAGGTTTCTTGGGAAAAAAATATAACTTGTACAGAAACCTATGCTTTGGTGAAAAATAAACTAGATAAAATTGAAGAATTAAAATGTAGGGGGGCTGCAATACGTAGCAGGGTGCAAAATGTTTTAGATGGTGAGAAATGCACGGCCTACTTTCTGAGGCTTGAAAAAAGGAATCAGGACACAACAAAAATTGAGGAATTAATAACAAATGATGGGACGGTAGTAACAAATCCAGATGAGATAAGGACACAAGTTTTTTTCAGTATTACAAATCTCTCTTTACCAGTCAGACAAGTGATGTTACATCTGTCAACAGAGTACTGTCTTCTTTAAAAAAGAGATTGAGTCCAGAGGATAGCAAGTGGTGTGATGCTGACTTTACGGATGTAGATGTTGAATTAGCAATCACAAATCTAAATGATAATAAGAGTCCTGGCCGAGACGGCCTTACGTCTGAATTTTATAAGACTTTCAAAAGTAAAATTATTCCAATTTTGTCCTCCGTCTTTGCAGGCATGGAGAAAACAGGGATAGTGCCTGAGTCATTCTCGGATGGAGTGATTAACATTTTTTTCAAAAAAAGGGGAAAAAAAAAAATTTGGACAATTATAGACCAATCAGTTTGTTGAATACGGATTATAAAATTCTGACAAAGATGTTAGCCAACAGAGTCAAACATGTCATTTCCTCAGTGGTAGGAGATACTCAAACATATAGTATTCCGGGTCGCAACATTGCAGATTCTATCATAACTGTTAAAGACATAGTCAGGACTTTGTCAACGGGGGTAGGCATTTGGTTGGGCATTGATTTGCAGAAAGCTTTTGATCGGGTGGAACATTGTTTTCTATATAGAACTTTAGAAACTGTGGGCTTTGGAAGCATTTTTATTAATAGGATTAAACTCTTATACAGCACTGCCAGGAGTTGTGTAAAGTGCAATGGTGTCCTGACTGAGAATTTCAATATAGGTAGGTCAATTAGGCAGGGGTGTCCATTGTCATCCCTGTTGTATAGTTTAGTAGCAGAACCCTTGGCAGCAATGCTTATGGGGGATGCTTTGATTAAAGGGATTGAGTTGAGTGATAATACTAATATCAAAATAGTACAGTATGCAGATGATGTAAATGTATTTGTCAAATCTGTTCCAGATATGGAAATTGTTTTGTCTCACCTGCGCCTGTATGAGCGAGCCTCAGGGGCAAAGGTCAATATTGACAAATCTGAAATAACAATTTTTGGTATGACTTGGTGGAAGTGGCAAAATGGGGGTTTAAACTGGTGGAGTCCTCAAGGAAAGTGTTGGGAATCTATATAGGTAAGGATGAGGAGACCGCAGACACTTTGACATGGCTTAGTGTAATTAAGAAATTTCAAAGTGTGTTAAACATGTGGAAAATGAGAGGTCTGTTACTTAGAGGTAGGGTAGTTGTTTTAAATGCTCTTTCTTTTTCTATACTAACGCATGTATTAGAAACCTGTGCGCTGCCAAAGTGGGCGCTGGACAAATTAAATAGACTAACAAATGACTTTCTGTGGAAATCAAAGGCTGTAAGTATAAGACATACAACTTTAATTAATGATATGAATAAAGGAGGTTTAAATTTGATGGATCTGGAAACCAAAAGGGATGCTTTAAGAGTCAAATTGGTAGGTAAATTTCTGAATTCTTTTTGCGCGGCCAAGTGGAAGGGATACTTTGATAAAGTTCTGTCCACTTTTGGCTTAACAAATGTAACAAATCTTTGCCAGCATCAAGCTTTGAGGGGGCTGCTTCACTTACCTGTTTTTTACAGAGAAGTGATGGTGGCCTGGAATAGGCTTTTGCCTCATCTAACACCAGTGTGTGAGCAGAAGGAACAGGTAATGCAATTGCCTTATTTAAATAACCCTTTTTTTTCTTTTCATGGGAGAAGGTTGGAAAATGCAGCCATTTTGTCGGCTAAATGTATGACTATATCAGACATATGTGACGAGGAAGGAAATCTAAGTGGGGATGCTCTATGTAAGAAACTTAAATTTAAGGGTGTACCTTTTAGACCACGAAGTATAGTAGCTTTATGTGAGAAGGTTGAGGCTGTAATGAAGCCAGATTGGCTACATCTGCTGAAATGCAGAACTGTGCAGATGCAGTATGTACCGGTGAAATTTTCAGTAGGTATTGGTCAAAAACAAATAGATGTGGTTAAGATTAAAACTAAGGGTTTGTATAAGACCTTGAAAAGTAGGATTGTTAAAGTGCCTACGGCAGAGGGCGTGTGGGGTAATCTCTTCCCCGCTTGTGGATGTAAGTAACATGTGGAGAAACATCAATATTCGTTTTGCATCTCCGGCCATGTTTCATTTAGACTTTCGTCTGAGACATAGGAAAATTTTCACCGGAATCATACTGCATCAAATCAATAAAACAGTAGACAGAATATGTAAAGTGTGTAACAGAAATGATGAGAACATTGAACATTTATTTGTGTCATGTTGCGAGCTTGTGAATTTCAAGATTCGCTTTGAAAAATTTGTTGTCTGATAAATGTGGTCTAAAATGCAAGGATGATGTAGGATGGGATTTTTTTTCTTTTGTTTGGGATTGCAGCTAAACGCAGTCAAGTGAATTCGACAGTTATTAATTTAATTTTGAGTTTGGCAAGAAAAGCCATTTTTCTAAGGAGAAATTTGGCTTTTTATGAGGGCAAAAGTTTAATTTTGTGGAATATCTTTCTCATTCAATATAAAGCTTTCTTTAAAATGTTTTTTCTAAATGGGGTTGTTTTCTTTAAAGATGCATTTATGGGTGGGAATACTTTGTTTTCGGTAGATGAGGGAGGGAAACTAAAGTTAAATTTGTGAAAAGCTTTATTGTATTATAGGAGTTTGGACATTTTATTGGGGGCTTTATCTATATGTTTTTTTTTTTGTTTTTTTTTTGTTTTGGAATGATGTCTGCACAATGGACTGGTGTTTCTAGATGTCTTTCTGTCGTGTTTTTTGTTTAAATGGTTTTGGTTTGTTTTTCTTTTCTGGGTTTTTAAAATTTTGAAATTGTGAGGAATGTTTGAAAATAAAAATTTAAGAAAAAAAAAAAAAAAAACACCCCCGATCTCAAAAGCTAAGCAGGATAGGGCAGGGTCAGTACTTGGATGGGAGACTGCCTGGGAATACACGGTGCTGTAAGCTTTTTATTTACATTTTACAACAAGGGCTCTGCTCCTTCTTTATAACACGTGTAATTGCATTTTACCATCTTTAAATAGCTTGTGTTCACCTGTTTTAAAAAACGTCCATACCACCACCCTGAACACGCCCAATCTCATCTGATCTCGGAAGCTAAGCAGGGTAGGGCCGGGTCAGTACTTGGATGGGAGACTGCCTGGGAATACCCGGTGCTGTAAGCTTTTTATTCTACACTTTCAACAGCAGGGGCTCTGCTCCTTCTTTATACCACACGTGTAATTGCATTTTACCATCTTTAAATAGCTTGTGTTCACCTGTTTTAATTGCTTACGTCCATACCACCCTTGAACACGCCCGATCTCATCTGATCTCGGAAGCTAAGCAGGGTAGGGCCGGGTCAGTACTTGGATGGGAGACTGCCTGGGAATACCCGGTGCTGTAAGCTTTTTATTTTCCATTTTACAACAGCAGTGGCTCTGCTCCTTCTTTATACCACACGTGTAATTGCATTTTACCATCTTTAAATAGCTTGTGTTCACCTGTTCTAATTGCTTACGTCCATACCACCTTGAACACGCCCGATCTCGTCTGATCTCGGAAGCTAAGCAGGATAGGGCCGGGTCAGTACTTGGATGGGAGACTGCCTGGGAATACCCGGTGCTGTAAGCTTTTTATTCCATTTTTCAACAGCAGGGGCTCTGCTCCTTCTTTATACCACACGTGTAATTGCATTTTACCATCTTTAAATAGCTTGTGTTCACCTGTTTTAATTGCTTACGTCCATACCACCCTGAACACGCCCGATCTCGTCTGATCTCGGAAGCTAAGCAGGGTAGGGCCGGGTCAGTACTTGGATGGGAGACTGCCTGGGAATACCCGGTGCTGTAAGCTTTTTATTTCCATTTCACAACAGCAGGGTCTCTGCTCCTTCTTTATACCACACGTATAATTGCATTTTACCATCTTTAAATAGCTTGTGTTCACCTGTTCTAATTGCTTACGTCCATACCACCCTGAACACGCCCAATCTCGTCTGATCTCGGAAGCTAAGCAAGGTAGGGCCGGGTCAGTACTTGGATGGGAGACTGCCTGGGAATACCCGGTGCTGTAAGCTTTTTATTCTACACTTTCAACAGCAGGGGCTCTGCTCCTTCTTTATACCACACGTGTAATTGCATTTTACCATCTTTAAATAGCTTGTGTTCACCTGTTTTAATTGCTTACGTCCATACCACCTTGAACACGCCCGATCTCGTCTGATCTGGGAAGATAAGCAGGGTAGGGCAGGGTCAGTACTTGGATGGGAGACTGCCTGGGAATACCCGGTGCTGTAAGCTTTTTATTTCCATTTTACAACAGCAGGGGCTCTGCTCCTTCTTTATACCACACGTGTAATTGCATTTTACCATCTTTAAATAGCTTGTGTTCACCTGTTCTAATTGCTGGAATTTTCCATACCACCCTGAACACGCCCGATCTCGTCTGATCTCGGAAGCTAAAAGCAGGGTAGGGCAGTATTTTACTTGGATGGGAGACTGCCTGGGAATACCCGGTGCTGTAAGCTTTTTATTCTACACTTTCAACAGCAGGGGCTCTGCTCCTTCTTTATACCACACGTGTAATTGCATTTTACCATCTTTAAATAGCTTGTGTTCACCTTTTTTAATTGCTTACGGCCTTACCACCCTGAACACCCCCGATCTCAAAAGCTAAGCAGGACAGGGCCGGGTCAGTACTTGATTGGAAGACTGCCTGGGAATACCCGGTGCTGTAAGCTTTTTATTTCCATTTCACAACAGCAGGGGCTCTGCTCCTTCTTTATACCACACGTGTAATTGCATTTTACCATCTTTAAATAGCTTGTGTTCACCTGTTTTAATTGCTTACGTCCATACCACCCTGAACATGCCCGATCTCGTCTGATCTCGGAAGCTAAGCAAGGTAGGGCCGGGTCAGTACTTGGATGGGAGACTGCCTGGGAATACCTGGTGCTGTAAGCTTTTTATTCTACACTTTCAACAGCAGGGGCTCTGCTCCTTCTTTATACCACATGTGAAATTGAATTTTACCATCTTTAAATAGCTTGTGTTCACCTGTTTTAACAGGATCCATACAAACCCTGAACAGTAGAGATGAGAGAAGCTAAGCAGGGTAGGGCCGGGGAGGTACTTGGATGGGAGACTGCCTGGGAATACCCGGTGCTGTAAACTTTTTATTCTACACTTTCAACAGCAGGGGCTCTGCTCCTTCTTTATACCACTGCCGTGTAATTGGATTTTACCATCTTTAAATAGCTTGTGTTCACCTGTTTTAATTGCTTAATTATTAATTGAATACAGCATAGAAAAAACTGAAGACTACAGGGTAGGGCCGGGTCAGTACTTGATGGAAGACTGCCTGGGAATACCCGGTGCTGTAAGCTTTTTATTTCCATTTTACAACAGCAGGGGCTCTGCTCCTTCTTTTATACACAATAATAATTGCATTTTACCATCTTTAAATAGGCTTGTTTTCAGTTTGTTCCTAAATTGGTTACGGTCCATACCACCCTGAACCCCGACTGGGATCTGGTTGATCTACTGGAGCCTGATAGCTGTAGGCCCTGGGTCAGTCTTGGATGGGAGACTGCTCTGGGAACCACGGTGCTGTAAGCATTCTTTATTCTACAGTGCTCTAGTGGGACAACAAGGGGCTCTGCTCCTTCTTTATACCAAGTATGATGGCATTTTACCATTTTTAAATAGCTTGTGTTCACCTGTTTTAAATTAAATCCTATATTTCACTGAACAGCCAATGCAGAGAAGCTAATACAGGAGAAATATGATCTCTTCTCTTAGTTTGGGGACAGAACACGTGCTGCAGCATTCTGGATCAGTTGGAGAGTCTTAATGGACTTATTTGGGCAACCTGATAAGGGGAATCTTTGCATTCTTTCTAGTCTAGAAGTAACAAATCTTTGGACTAGTTTTTCAGCATCGTTTTGAGACAGGATATTCCTAATTTTGGCAATGTTAGCTTTTAAGGACAAGATGGAACTCCTTCTTTTATTCTTGATTGCATTTTGTTTTAAGTGGGCGTTGAAGGATATATCCTGATCAAAAATAACTCCTAGATTTCTGACAGCAGTGCTGGAGGCCAGGGTAATACCATCCAGATTAACTATATCTTCGAAAACTTTATCTGTTGGTCCTATCACAATAACTTCAGTTTTGTTGAGTTTAACATCAGGAAATTGTGGGTCATCCAGGATTTTTTATATCCTCAATAACACACGTTTCCAGTCTTGCTAACTGACCACTTTCATCTGGCTTAATTGACAGATATAAGCAAGGTATCGCTTTCATGGTAACAGTGATAGTTAATGGGTGTTTCCTAATAATATTACCTAGAGGAAGCATATATAAGGAAAATAGAATTGGTCAACAAGCACTGAGCCTTGAGGAACGCCATGCATTTTGGCTTTAAATAGCTTGTGTTAAGCTGTGCTTGGAGGGTTTATCATTAACATTAACAAACTGGGATGTGGTTCAGAGAAATAGGACTGCCTGGGAAAAAGGTGCTTAAGTGCGATTCCTTTAATGCCAACTGCTCCTTGTTCCAGTAATTCTGTAACATCTTTAAATAGTATGGTTCAATAAGTGTCAAATGCAGCACTAAGATCTAGTAGAACAAGAATAAGGGAGGGACAATACTTGGATGGGGGAAGTCCTTTGTCTGCAGCAGTTAGGTGCTGTAAGCTTTTAGTAATTTTCACAACAGCAGGGGCTCTGTCCTTCTTGATTCTTTCTAACGTGTAATTGAAAACCATCAAATAGACTGTTGCTATGTAGAAAATCACATAACTGTTTAAGCAACCACCTTCTCAAGGATCTTGGATAGAAAGGGAAGGTTAGATATAGGTCTATAGTTTGCTAAGACCTCAGGATCTAGGGTGGGTTTTTTCAGAAGAGGTTTTATCACAGCAATTTTAAATGACTTTTTACATAACCTGTTAGTAAGGACATCTTTATATCATATCTAATAACCAAGTGTTTACCTTGTGTTCACCTGTTTTAATTTCTTTGAGTACCCCTCGTTGGGATGGGGCCTGATCTCGTCTGATCTCGGAAGCTAAGCAAGGTAGGGCCGGGTCAGTACTTGGATGGGAGTCCTGGGAAAACCGGTGCTGTAAGCTTTTTATTTACGTTTTTTCAACAGCAGGGTCCTGCATTTAAAGATGAACTGTTAATTGCATTTTATCAAAAGGTGATGAATTTTATCTGTTCTAATTGTTATAATTTTATCATTAAAGAATCTCATGAAGTCATCACTACTCAAGGCTAGGGGAATAGATGGGATGGTAGACTGCCTGGGAATATCTGGTGCCTGGCTACTTTTTATTTAAAAAAAGAAACAGCAGGTTGTTCTGTTTTTCTTTATTAATGATGAGTAATAGTCTGATTTTACCATCTTTAAGGGCCTTGTGTTCACCTGTTCAGACTGTCTTGCCATACCACCCGGAATTCCTCCCATCTTTGATCTCGGAAGGTGGAGGGCCGGGTCAGTACTTGGATGGGAGACTGTTACCGGTGTGAGATTTGTTTTAATTTGCAACAGTTTGGGAGTTATACCAAGGAGTTAATTTAATTTTTTTATCGTCTTCTTTTGAGAGGAGCAACAGAGTCTAAGGTCGTCTTTATAGGCAATTGCATTAAACCATATTTTAAAAGGTCTACAAATGTATCAATTTGAGAGGGACTGAGGTTAACATATAAGGTCCTCTGTTATGTTAAGGCACGATGATATAGACTGGAATGCTGTAGGAATATTTTCCTTAAATTTAGCTATAGCACTGTCTGTTGATAGGCATCTAGTGTCTCGGAAGCTGCTATCTGGTTGGGTTTATATGGTCAGGTAGCAAGAATTCAAAAGTAATTAAACTTTTGATCTGATAATACCAGATTCTGGAATTGAAATATTATTAAATAATTGCATTTTCAATTTTAATAGCTTACCATATGCCAGCACAAGGTTTCGGATCTGTCTGATCTCGGAAAACAGTGTAGGGCCGGGTCACACTTGATGGGAAACTGATTGAATCCAGTTTTGAGTTGAAAGCAGTAGTAAGGCTATTTTTGTCAACGTAATTGCATTTTACCATCTTTAAATTAAAATCACCAACAATAAGTACTTTGTCTGATTTAAGGACTACACATGATAAAAACTCTGAGAATTCAGATAAAAATTCAGAATACGGTTTGAGATCGGTAGACAACAACAAATATAATTGGCTGTACTGATTTCCGGTGTGTTGGATGTTGAAGAACAGCAGGGGAACTCCTTCTTTTTCAAAAGAGTTATAATTTGCATTTTACCAGGGTTAAATTAACAGGCTTGAATCATTGCTTATGTTTGCAACTCCCTGAACCTCGGCCTGAGCCTCTAGGAATTTGAGTATTAATATGACTGTACTTGGATGGCTTCATTTAGACTAACATATTCTTTTGGCCCAGCCATTTTTCAACAGACAGGGAATAGATCAATTTTTATCAGATATCAATTCATTTTACCATCTTTAAATAGCTTTAGAAGACAAAGATCTGATATTTACCTTGAATCCACATCTAATTTGATCTATCCTTTTCTATCATTGCTGTGGTAGTTTTAATTCCTGGGAAGGGGGTTAAGTTTTTGCCCTCTTTTCACCACTTTGGGTGGTCTGTTGTTGATAATTAATGGAATAGTACCTCTTTAACCACTTGTGTTACTGGAGTTCTAACTAGTACTCCATACCATGTTATCCCACAGAAAACATTTTCAGATCCATCCACTTGTATACTTGGATGGGAGACTGCCTGGGAATACCTGGGTGCTGTAATCTTTTATTTCCATTTTCAACAGCAGGGGCTCTGCTCCTTCTTTATACCACACGTGTAATTGCATTTTACCATCTTTAAATAGCTTGTGTTCACCTGTTCTAATTGCTGGAGACCACCACCTTGAACAGGTTGGGCATCTGATCCGGAAGCTAACAGGTTGAAGGGTCAGTACTTGGATGGGAGACTGCCCAGGGAAGTGCAGAGTGCTGTAAGCTTTTTATTTCCAGCCAACAGCAGTCTGGACCATCCTTCTTTGCACCACCACCTTTAATAGCATTTTAGGCCCATCTTTAAATCTGGGAACCTGTTCCCTGTTTTAATTGCTGGGAGTGGTCCATTTTCTTCCTGAACTATCCCCGTCTCATTTTACCATCTGATCTTGGAAGCTACGTCCATACCATGCAATCTCGATGATCTCGGAAGGGCCGGGTCAGTACTTGGATGGGAGACTGCCTGGGAATACCCGGTGCTGTAAGCTTTTTATTTCTTTGGATGTCAACAGCAGGGCTCTGCTCCTTCTTTATACCACAGTAATTGCATTTTACCATCTTTAAATAGCTTGTGTTCACCTGTTTAATTGCTTACGTCCATACCACCCTTGAACACGCCCGATCTCGTCTGATCTCGGAAGCTAAGCAGGGGGTAGGGCCGGGTCAGTACTTGGATGGGAGACTGCCTGGGAATACCCGGTGCTGTAAGCTTTTTATTTCCATTTTACAACAGCAGGGGCTCTGCTCCTTCTTTATACCACACGTGTAATTGCATTTTACCATCTTTAAATAGCTTGTGTTCACCTGTTTTAATTGCTTACGTCCATACAACCTGAACACGCCCGATCTCGTCTGATCTCGGAAGCTAAGCAAGGTAGGGCGGGTCAGTACTTGGATGGGAGACTGCCTGGGAATACCGGTGCTGTAAGCTTTTATTCTACATTTTACAACAGCAGGGCTCTGCTCCTTCTTTAGGGACAGTAATTGCATTTTACCATCTTTAAATAGCTTGTGTTCACCTGTTTTAATTGCAGGGCACAGTGGAATCAAAAACATCCCCTGATCTCGCATCTGATCTCGGAAGCTAAGCTGGGTAGGGCCGGGTCAGTACTTGGATGGGAGACTGCCTGGGAATACCCGTGCTGTAAGCTTTTTATTTCCATTTTACAACAGCAGGGGCTCTGCTCCTTCTTTATACCACACGTGTAATTGCATTTTACCATCTTTAAATAGCTTGTGTTCACCTGTTCTAATTGCTTACGTCCATACCACCCTTGAACACGCAAGATCTCATCTGATCTCGGAAGCTAAGCAAGGTAGGGCCGGGTCAGTACTTGGATGGGAGACTGCCTGGGAATACCTGAGGGGGTGCTGTAAGCTTTTTATTTTAATCTTTCAACAGCAGGGGCTCTGCTCCTTCTTTATACCACACGTGTAATTGCATTTTACCATCTTTAAATAGCTTGTGTTCACCTGTTCTAATTGCTTACGTCCATATAATTTTTTGAACACCAAAATCTCGTCTGATCTCGGAAGCTAAGCAAGGTAGAGCTGGGTCAGTACTTGGATGGGAGACTTCCTGGGAATACCGGTGCTGTAAGCTTTTTATTTCCATTTTACAACAGCAGGGGCTCTGCTCCTTCTTTATACCACACGTGTAATTGCATTTTACCATCTTTAAATAGCTTGTGTTCACCTGTTCTAATTGCTTACGTCCATACCACCCTGAACACGCCCGATCTCATCTGATCTCGGAAGCTAAGCAAGGTAGGGCCGGGTCAGTACTTGGATGGGAGACTGCCTGGGAATACCCGGTGCTGTAAGCTTTTTATTTACATTTTCAACAGCAGGGGCTCTGCTCCTTCTTTATACCACACGTGTAATTGCATTTTACCATCTTTAAATAGCTTGTGTTCACCTGTTTTAATTGCTTACGTCCATACCACCCTGAACACGCCCGATCTCGTCTGATCTCGGAAGCTAAGCAGGGTAGGGCGGGTCAGTACTTGGATGGGAGACTGCCTGGGAATACCCGGTGCTGTAAGCTTTTTATTTCCATTTTACAACAGCAGTGGCTCTGCTCCTTCTTTATACCACACGTGTAATTGCATTTTACCATCTTTAAATAGCTTGTGTTCACCTGTTCTAATTGCTTACGTCCATACCACCCTGAACACGCCCGATCTCGTCTGATCTCGGAAGCTAAGCAAGGTAGGGCCGGGTCAGTACTTGGATGGGAGACTGCCTGGGAATACCCGGTGCTGTAAGCTTTTTATTTACATTTTACAACAGCAGGTGCTCTGCTCCTTCTTAATACCACACGTGTAATTGCATTTTACCATCTTTAAATAGCTTGTGTTCACCTGTTCTAATTGCTTACGTCCATACCACCTTGAACACGCCCGATCTCGTCTGATCTGGGAAGCTAAGCAAGGTAGGGCCGGGTCAGTACTTGGATGGGAGACTGCCTGGGAATACCCGGTGCTGTAAGCTTTTTATTTCCATTTTACAACAGCAGGGGCTCTGCTCCTTCTTTATACCACACGTGTAATTGCATTTTACCATCTTTAAATAGCTTGTGTTCACCTGTTCTAATTGCTTACGTCCATACCACCCTGAACACGCCCGATCTCCTCTGATCTCGGAAGCTAAGCAGGGTAGGGCCGGGTCAGTACTTGGATGGGAGACTGCCTGGGAATACCCGGTGCTGTAAGCTTTTTATTTCCATTTTACAACAGCAGGGGCTCTGCTCCTTCTTTATACCACACGTGTAATTGCATTTTACCATCTTTAAATAGCTTGTGTTCACCTGTTCTAATTGCTTACGTCCATACCACCCTGAACACGCCCGATCTCGTCTGATCTCGGAAGCTAAGCAGGGTAGGGCCGGGTCAGTACTTGGATGGGAGACTGCCTGGGAATACCCGGTGCTGTAAGCTTTTTATTTCCATTTTACAACAGCAGGGGCTCTGCTCCTTCTTTATACCACACGTGTAATTGCATTTTACCATCTTTAAATAGCTTGTGTTCACCTGTTCTAATTGCTTACGTCCATACCACCTTGAACACGCCCGATCGATCTCGTCTGATCTCGGAAGCTAAGCAGGGTAGGGCCGGGTCAGTACTTGGATGGGAGACTGCCTGGGAATACCCGGTGCTGTAAGCTTTTTATTTCCATTTTACAACAGCAGGGGCTCTGCTCCTTCTTTATACCACACGTGTAATTGCATTTTACCATCTTTAAATAGCTTGTGTTCACCTGTTCTAATTGCTTACGTCCTTACGTCCATACCACCCTGAACACGCCCGATCTCATCTGATCTCGGAAGCTAAGCAGGGTAGGGCCGGGTCAGTACTTGGATGGGAGACTGCCTGGGAATACCCGGTGCTGTAAGCTTTTCTTTTCCATTTTACAACAGCAGGGGCTCTGCTCCTTCTTTATACCACACGTGTAATTGCATTTTACCATCTTTAAATAGCTTGTGTTCACCTGTTTTAATTGCTTACGTCCATACCACCCTGAACACGCCCGATCTCGTCTGATCTCGGAAGCTAAGCAGGGTAGGGCCGGGTCAGTACTTGGATGGGAGACTGCCTGGGAATACCCGGTGCTGTAAGCTTTTTATTCACATTTTTCAACAGCAGGGGCTCTGCTCCTTCTTTATACCACACGTGTAATTGCATTTTACCATCTTTAAATAGCTTGTGTTCACCTGTTTTAATTGCTTACGTCCATACCACCCTGAACACGCCCGATCTCGTCTGATCTCGGAAGCTAAGCAGGGTAGGGCCGGGTCAGTACTTGGATGGGAGACTGCCTGGGAATACCGGTGCTGTAAGCTTTTTATTTCCATTTTACAACAGCAGGGGCTCTGCTCCTTCTTTATACCACGTGTAATTGCATTTTACCATCTTTAAATAGCTTGTGTTCACCTGTTCTAATTGCTTACGTCCATACCACCCTGAACACGCCCGATCTCGTCTGATCTCGGAAGCTAAGCTGGGTAGGGCCGGGTCAGTACTTGGATGGTAGACTAACTGGGAATACCCGGTGTTGTAAGCTTTTTATTTCCATTTTACAACAGCAGTGGCTCTGCTCCTTCTTTATACCACACGTGTAATTGCATTTTACCATCTTTAAATAGCTTGTGTTCACCTGTTCTAATTGCTTACGTCCATACCACCTTGAACACGCCCGATCTCGTCTGATCTCGGAAGCTAAGCAAGGTAGGGCCGGGTCAGTACTTGGATGGGAGACTGCCTGGGAATACCCGGTGCTGTAAGCTTTTTATTTCCATTTTACAACAGCAGGGGCTCTGCTCCTTCTTTATACCACACGTGTAATTGCATTTTACCATCTTTAAATAGCTTGTGTTCACCTGTTTTAATTGCTTAAGGCCTTACCACCCTGAACTCTCGCGAGAACTTGGTGGTGTGACATCATAAGGGTGAGGAAGACAGCAGTGTGCTGCTTTTGTTTGGAGTGAGCTGAGAAGGGCTTTTTTTTTTTTGATTTATTTTGTGTTTTGAAGGGCATTTGATTTAGCTGTATATCAAGTTTATAGTTCATTTTTATCCCCCATACAGCTCAGGCTGTGTGGGGGGCAGTTTACTTTGTTGCTTTACCTTTTTGTCCGTGATGTCAAGTGGAGAGAGATTTCTCAAAATGGAGGAGCGTCAGGACAAACAAAAGATGATGTCCGCATCTACAGCAGCGATAAAACTGTCTTACCTGCAAGGAAAAGAACAGAATGGAGCACAAAGAGAGGAGACTTTACCAAAGGAGCAGCAGAAGGCAGACCCGACGATGACGGAACTAGAGACAAGAGAGGGAACAATGGTGGAGGTGGAGATGAGCGAGGTGGAAGTAGAGGAGAATGAAGCAAGGGAAAGAGCAGATATTGGGGTGGAAAAGGTGAAACCTTCTGTGATTGAACATGCTGAGAAAAGGTATGTGGAGGTGAAGATAGCGGATAAAAAGTATGAAAAAGGCCTGACGGTACGTGTGGAGGTGATGGCAGAGGAGGAAATGCCGACACTAGAACTAATGAGGACGGTGCGTCTTTTGTGTGGTGGGCTAATGGCGTGCAGAAGACTAATACCAAATAATTATGAAATAACTTTGAGTGATGCAGTGGGAAAGAGACGCATCTTGGAGGGGTTTAGTATCAACTCCACCAGGGTGAATGTGACTGATGTCTGTCGCGGAGAAGTCATGGTGTCTTTTTTGCAGCTACCAGCGTACATCACGGATGGGGAAATAAAGGAAAAACTATTTCTATGGAAAGTAACACCTGTTTCACCGATCAAACGGAGGATGTGGCCGGGAACGAATGTTGCGGATGGAACTCGCTTTGTGCGGGTGAGATTCGAGGGAGCTGTGAAATCTTTGCCTTATTCCACTAAGTTCAACACGCTGCAGGGGCCACAGTTTTTCCGTGTCCTACACGACCAGCAAGTGAAAGTATGTCGCTTGTGTCTGGATCCAGATCATCTGATAAAGGACTGTCCCAGTTTGGTGTGCTATCAGTGCAGGCAGCAGGGACATTACGCCAAACAGTGCCAAAATGTGGTGAGTAGGTGTAAATTGTGTCTGAATAAAACTACAGATTGCATTTGTCAAATAAGTGAAGATGAATCAGAATTAGGAATTGAGGGGGAGAATATGGAGGGTCATGTTGGTAACGTGACAAATGAAGGAGATGAACCTGTTGTAGATCATCTGAGTGAAACTGTCAATGAGCCGAAGGCAGGAGGTGAGAGTGACATAATGATAGGTGAGACGGGGCTGACTGTGATGAGGGCTGTGATGAGTGGAGCTCCAGCCAGCAGCAGCTCCCAAGTTCCAGACAGTATGGTTGAATTTGAGAATGTAATCTCGGTTTTTCCAGTGCAAAGCAAAGGGGGAGAGGCGGACGGGCTGCAATTGGCTCCACCCGTCCTCTCTTCTGTAGCAGGATCGCTGGATATAGCTTTTCCCATGTCTGAGAATAAAATGTCTACCTGTACAACTCCTCTGTGTGACCAGTCAGTGGCGATGGCGGAGGACCTGCCAGCTGAAAATTATGAGCTGGGAGGTTTTCTGCCAATTAAACATTCATGGCAGTTTCCGAAGAAAATTCCCAAAAGTGGGAAAAAACGAATAGCGAGGGCAGCTACCTCTCCATATGTAAAATGAATTTGGTAATGACACAATTTATACTGCTTCATACAATGGTGCTGTTGGCCTCCCTAAATGCAAATGGGTTGAGATCGGCTTCTAAACTTGATTCCATATTAACAACAATTAGCTTTGACATCCTGTGCATTCAGGAAACCAAGTGGGATGAGGCAATACTTGTCAATTTGAAGCAACAGTGGCATGGACAACTGTATGCGAGTAATGGGGTAAACAAAACATGTGGAGTGGCCATTTATTACAGAATGAGCAGTATAACAGATGTTGGCTTGATACACAAGGATGATAAAGGACGGTTAATAGTAACTGAATGTGTTATCAACAACATGGTGATAAGAATTATTAACATCTATGCATCAAATTTGCAAAAGGAACGACAGACTTTTTTTAAAGACTTGAGACAGTGGTGTACGAACGACACATTGATTATTGGAGATTTCAATGTGGTTCAAAGTGATATGGATATCTCGACTCAAAATGTCTTTAAAGGAGACGTCAGCCGTAAGGGACTTGGTGCGCTCATGAGGAACTGTAACATGTGTGATGTCTGGAGAACGTCCTATCCAGGTACCAGAGACTTTTCACGGAGGCAAGTTGTGAACAATGTGTTGAAACAATCACGAATTGATTTATGTGTTGTGACAACTCCTTTGTGCAAGTTCATTGAACAACCTAGGTACCAACAGAACTCGTGGAGCGATCATAGCACCTTCACCTGTCAACTGGATATCACGCCTGTCCGGAAAGGGGGAGGTATGTGGTGCCTAAATTCTAGTTTGATGACTGATGAGACTTTTGTAATCACAATGGGAAAAATGCTGTGCAATGCAGCTTCTGAAATGTTTTTTGTAGATGACGTGTTGCAATGGTGGTTTGAACTAAAATGTCGTATTAAGAAAAAGTGTATACATTTTTGTAAAAATAAGAAATGGAGAGAAGGTGTCATTGAACAACACTTGAGAGAGGTTTTGGAGAGCGAAGCCAGGTTTCTTGGGGAAAAAAATATAACTTGTACAGAAACCTATGCTTTGGTGAAAAATAAACTAGATAAAATTGAAGAATTAAAATGTAGGGGGGCTGCAATACGTAGCAGGGTGCAAAATGTTTTAGATGGTGAGAAATGCACGGCCTACTTTCTGAGGCTTGAAAAAAAAGGAATCAGGACACAACAAAAATTGAGGAATTAATAACAAATGATGGGACGGTAGTAACAAATCCAGATGAGATAAGGACACAAGTTTTTTTCAGTATTACAAATCTCTCTTTACCAGTCAGACAAGTGATGTTACATCTGTCAACAGAGTACTGTCTTCTTTAAAAAGAGATTGAGTCCAGAGGATAGCAAGTGGTGTGATGCTGACTTTACGGATGTAGATGTTGAATTAGCAATCACAAATCTAAATGATAATAAGAGTCCTGGCCGAGACGGCCTTACGCCTGAATTTTATAAGACTTTCAAAAGTAAATTATTCCAATTTTGTCCTCCGTCTTTGCAGGCATGGAGAAAACAGGGATAGTGCCTGAGTCATTCTCGGATGGAGTGATTAACATTTTTTTTTCAAAAAAGGGGAGAAAAAAAAAAAAATTTGGACAATTATAGACCAATCAGTTTGTTGAATACGGATTATAAAATTCTGACAAAGATGTTAGCCAACAGAGTCAAACATGTCATTTCCTCAGTGGTAGGAGATACTCAAACATATAGTATTCCGGGTCGCAACATTGCAGATTCTATCATAACTGTTAAAGACATAGTCAGGACTTTGTCAACGGGGGTAGGCATTTGGTTGGGCATTGATTTGCAGAAAGCTTTTGATCGGGTGGAACATTGTTTTCTATATAGAACTTTAGAAACTGTGGGCTTTGGAAGCATTTTTATTAATAGGATTAAACTCTTATACAGCACTGCCAGGAGTTGTGTAAAGTGCAATGGTGTCCTGACTGAGAATTTCAATATAGGTAGGTCAATTAGGCAGGGGTGTCCATTGTCATCCCTGTTGTATAGTTTAGTAGCAGAACCCTTGGCAGCAATGCTTATGGGGGATGCTTTGATTAAAGGGATTGAGTTGAGTGATAATACTAATATCAAAATAGTACAGTATGCAGATGATGTAAATGTATTTGTCAAATCTGTTCCAGATATGGAAATTGTTTTGTCTCACCTGCGCCTGTATGAGCGAGCCTCAGGGGCAAAGGTCAATATTGACAAATCTGAAATAACAATTTTTGGTATGACTTGTGGAAGTGGCAAAATGGGGGTTTAAACTGGTGGAGTCCTCAAGGAAAGTGTTGGGAATCTATATAGGTAAGGATGAGGAGACCGCAGACACTTTGACATGGCTTAGTGTAATTAAGAAATTTCAAAGTGTGTTAAACATGTGGAAAATGAGAGGTCTGTTACTTAGAGGTAGGGTAGTTGTTTTAAATGCTCTTTCTTTTTCTATACTAACGCATGTATTAGAAACCTGTGCGCTGCCAAAGTGGGCGCTGGACAAATTAAATAGACTAACAAATGACTTTCTGTGGAAATCAAAGGCTGTAAGTATAAGACATACAACTTTAATTAATGATATGAATAAAGGAGGTTTAAATTTGATGGATCTGGAAACCAAAAGGGATGCTTTAAGAGTCAAATTGGTAGGTAAATTTCTGAATTCTTTTTGCGCGGCCAAGTGGAAGGGATACTTTGATAAAGTTCTGTCCACTTTTGGCTTAACAAATGTAACAAATCTTTGCCAGCATCAAGCTTTGAGGGGGCTGCTTCACTTACCTGTTTTTTACAGAGAAGTGATGGTGGCCTGGAATAGGCTTTTGCCTCATCTAACACCAGTGTGTGAGCAGAAGGAACAGGTAATGCAATTGCCTTATTTAAATAACCCTTTTTTTTCTTTTCATGGGAGAAGGTTGGAAAATGCAGCCATTTTGTCGGCTAAATGTATGACTATATCAGACATATGTGACGAGGAAGGAAATCTAAGTGGGGATGCTCTATGTAAGAAACTTAAATTTAAGGGTGTACCTTTTAGACCACGAAGTATAGTAGCTTTATGTGAGAAGGTTGAGGCTGTAATGAAGCCAGATTGGCTACATCTGCTGAAATGCAGAACTGTGCAGATGCAGTATGTACCGGTGAAATTTTCAGTAGGTATTGGTCAAAAACAAATAGATGTGGTTAAGATTAAAACTAAGGGTTTGTATAAGACCTTGAAAAGTAGGATTGTTAAAGTGCCTACGGCAGAGGGCGTGTGGGGTAATCTCTTCCCCCTTGTGGATGTAAGTAACATGTGGAGAAACATCAATATTCGTTTTGCATCTCCGGCCATGTTTCATTTAGACTTTCGTCTGAGACATAGGAAAATTTTCACCGGAATCATACTGCATCAAATCAATAAAACAGTAGACAGAATATGTAAAGTGTGTAACAGAAATGATGAGAACATTGAACATTTATTTGTGTCATGTTGCGAGCTTGTGAATTTCAAGATTCGCTTGAAAAATTTGTTGTCTGATAAATGTGGTCTAAAATGCAAGGATGATGTAGGATGGGATTTTTTTCTTTTGTTTGGGATTGCAGCTAAACGCAGTCAAGTGAATTCGACAGTTATTAATTTAATTTTGAGTTTGGCAAGAAAAGCCATTTTTCTAAGGAGAAATTTGGCTTTTTATGAGGGCAAAAGTTTAATTTTGTGGAATATCTTTCTCATTCAATATAAAGCTTTCTTTAAAATGTTTTTTCTAAATGGGGTTGTTTTCTTTAAAGATGCATTTATGGGTGGGAATACTTTGTTTTCGGTAGATGAGGGAGGGAAACTAAAGTTAAATTTGTGAAAAGCTTTATTGTATTATAGGAGTTTGGACATTTTATTGGGGGCTTTATCTATATGGTTTTTTTTGTTTTTTTTTTTGTTTTGGAATGATGTCTGCACAATGGACTGGTGTTTCTAGATGTCTTTCTGTCGTGTTTTTTGTTAAATGTTTTTGGTTTGTATTTCTTTTCTGGGTTTTTAAAATTTTGAAATTGTGAGGAATGTTTGAAAATAAAAATTTAAAAAAAAAAAAAAAAAAACGCCCGATCTCGTCTGATCTCGGAAGCTAAGCAGGGTAGGGCCGGGTCAGTACTTGGATGGAAGACTGCCTGGGAATACCCGGTGTTGTAAGCTTTTTATTTCCATTTTACAACAGCAGTGGCTCTGCTCCTTCTTTATACCACACGTGTAATTGCATTTTACCATCTTTAAATAGCTTGTGTTCACCTGTTTTAATTGCTTACGGCCTTACCACCCTGAACACCCCCGATCTCAAAAGCTAAGCAGGATAGGGCCGGGTCAGTACTTGGATGGGAGACTGCCTGGGAATACCCGGTGCTGTAAGCTTTTTATTCTACACTTTCAACAGCAGGGGCTCTGCTCCTTCTTTATACCACACGTGTAATTGCATTTATCATCTTTAAATAGCTTGTGTTCACCTGTTTTAATTGCTTACGTCCATACCACCCTGAACACGCCCGATCTCGTCTGATCTCGGAAGCTAAGCAGGGTAGGGCCGGGTCAGTACTTGGATGGGAGACTGCCTGGGAATACCCGGTGCTGTAAGCTTTTTATTTCCATTTTACAACAGCAGTGGCTCTGCTCCTTCTTTATACCACACGTGTAATTGCATTTTACCATCTTTAAATAGCTTGTGTTCACCTGTTCTAATTGCTTACGTCCATACCACCTTGAACACGCCCAATCTCGTCTGATCTCGGAAGCTAAGCAAGGTAGGGCCGGGTCAGTACTTGGATGGGAGACTGCCTGGGAATACCCG
The DNA here is from genome assembly GCF_004354835.1 of Perca flavescens. Lineage (NCBI taxonomy): Eukaryota > Metazoa > Chordata > Actinopteri > Perciformes > Percidae > Perca > Perca flavescens. Next base: position 30,248,886 of record NC_041350.1, read on the forward strand.
GTGCTGTAAGCTTTTTATTTCCATTTTACAACAGCAGGGCTCTGCTCCTTCTTTATACCACACGTGTAATTGCATTTTACCATCTTTAAATAGCTTGTGTTCACCTGTTCTAATTGCTTACGTCCATACCACCCTGAACACGCCCGATCTCGTCTGATCTCGGAAAGCTAAGCAGGCAGGGTAGGGCCGGGTCAGTACTTGGATGGGAGACTGCCTGGGAATACCCGGTGCTGTAAGCTTTTTATTTCCATTTTTACAACAGCAGGGCTCTGCTCCTTCTTTATACCACACGTGTAATTGCATTTTACCATCTTTAAATAGCTTGTGTTCACCTGTTCTAATTGCTTACGTCCATACCACCCTGAACACGCCCGATCTCGTCTGATCTCGGAAGCTAAGCAGGGTAGGGCCGGGTCAGTACTTGGATGGGAGACTGCCTGGGAATACCCGGTGCTGTAAGCTTTTTATTTCCATTTTACAACAGCAGGGGCTCTGCTCCTTCTTTATACCACACGTGTAATTGCATTTTACCATCTTTAAATAGCTTGTGTTCACCTGTTTTAATTGCTTAAGGCCTTACCAACCTGAACACGCCTGATCTCGTCTGATCTTGGAAGCTAAGCAGGATAGGGCAGGGTCAATACTTGGATGGGTGACTGCCTGGGAATACCCAGTGCTGTAAGCTTTTTATTCTACACTTTCAACAGCAGTGGCTCTGCTCCTTCTTTATACCACACGTGTAATTGCATTTTACCATCTTTAAATAGCTTGTGTTCACCTGTTCTAATTGCTTACGTCCATACCACCCTGAACACGCCCGATCTCGTCTGATGATCTTAGGAAGCTAAGCAGGGGCCGGGTCAGTACTTGGATGGGAGACTGCCTGGGAATACCCGGTGCTGTAAGCTTTTTTATTTACATTTACAACAGCAGGGGCTCTGCTCCTTCTTTATACCACACGTGTAATTGCATTTTACCATCTTTAAATAGCTTGTGTTCACCTGTTCTAATTGCTTACGTCCATACCACCCTGAACACGCCCGATCTCATCTGATCTCGGAAGCTAAAGCAGGTAGGGCCGGGTCAGTACTTGGATGGGAGACTGCCTGGGAATACCCGGTGCTGTAAGCTTTTTATTCTACACTTTCAACAGCAGGGGCTCTGCTCCTTCTTTATACCACACGTGTAATTGCATTTTACCATCTTTAAATAGCTTGTGTTCACCTGTTTTAATTGCTTACGTCCATACCACCCTGAACACGCCCGATCTCGTCTGATCTCGGAAGCTAAGCAGGGTAGGGCCGGGTCAGTACTTGGATGGGAGACTGCCTGGGAATACCCGGTGCTGTAAGCTTTTTATTTCCATTTTACAACAGCAGGGGCTCTGCTCCTTCTTTATACCACACGTGTAATTGCATTTTACCATCTTTAAATAGCTTGTGTTCACCTGTTCTAATTGCTTACGTCCATACCACCCTGAACACGCCCGATCTCGTCTGATCTCGGAAGCTAAGCAAGGTAGGGCCGGGTCAGTACTTGGATGGGAGACTGCCTGGGAATACCCGGTGCTGTAAGCTTTTTATTCTACACTTTCAACAGCAGGGGCTCTGCTCCTTCTTTATACCACACGTAATTGCATTTTACCATCTTTAAATAGCTTGTGTTCACCTGTTTTAATTGCTTACGTCCATACCACCCTGAACACGCCCGATCTCGTCTGATCTCGGAAGCTAAGCAGGGTAGGGCCGGGTCAGTACTTGGATGGGAGACTGCCTGGGAATACCCGGTGCTGTAAGCTTTTTATTTTACATTTTTCAACAGCAGGGGCTCTGCTCCTTCTTTTATACACACGTGTAATTGCATTTTACCATCTTTAAATAGCTTGTGTTCACCTGTTTTAATTGCTTAAGGCCTTACCAACCTGAACACGCCCGATCTCGTCTGATCTCGGAAGCTAAGCAGGGTAGGGCCGGGTCAGTACTTGGATGGGAGACTGCCTGGGAATACCCGGTGCTGTAAGCTTTTTATTTCCATTTTACAACAGCAGGGGCTCTGCTCCTTCTTTATACCACACGTGTAATTGCATTTTACCATCTTTAAATAGCTTGTGTTCACCTGTTTTAATTGCTTACGTCCATACCACCCTGAACACGTCTGATCTCGGAAGCTAAGCAAGGTAGGGCCGGGTCAGTACTTGGATGGGAGACTGCCTGGGAATACCCGGTGCTGTAAGCTTTTTATTTACATTTTACAACAGCAGGGGCTCTGCTCCTTCTTTATACCACACGTGTAATTGCATTTTACCATCTTTAAATAGCTTGTGTTCACCTGTTTTAATTGCTTACGTCCATACCACCCTGAACACGCCCGATCTCGTCTGATCTCGGAAGCTAAGCAGGGTAGGGCCGGGTCAGTACTTGGATGGGAGACTGCCTGGGAATACCCGGTGCTGTAAGCTTTTTATTTCCATTTTACAACAACAGCAGGGGTAATTGCATTTTACCATCTTTAAATCCTTTTTTATTTCAGTACTTGGATGGGAGAATTGCATTTTTTACCACTTTAAATTGCATTTTACCATCTTTAAATAGCTTGTGTTCACCTGTTTTAATTGCTTACGTCCATACCACCTTGAACACGCCCGATCTCGTCTGATCTCGGAAGCTAAGCAGGGTAGGGCCGGGTCAGTACTTGGATGGGAGACTGCCTGGGAATACCCGGTGCTGTAAGCTTTTTATTTCCATTTTACAACAGCAGGGGCTCTGCTCCTTCTTTATACCACACGTGTAATTGCATTTTACCATCTTTAAATAGCTTGTGTTCACCTGTTCTAATTGCTTACGTCCATACCACCCTGAACATGCCCGATCTCATCTGATCTCGGAAGCTAAGCAGGGTAGGGCCGGGTCAGTACTTGGATGGGAGACTGCCTGGGAATACCCGGTGCTGTAAGCTTTTTATTTCCATTTTACAACAGCAGGGGCTCTGCTCCTTCTTTATACCACACGTGTAATTGCATTTTACCATCTTTAAATAGCTTGTGTTCACCTGTTCTAATTGCTTACGTCCATACCACCTTGAACACGCCCGATCTCGTCTGATCTCCACCTGAACACGCCCGATCTCGTCTGATCTCGGAAGCTAAGCAAGGTAGGGCCGGGTCAGTACTTGGATGGGAGACTGCCTGGGAATACCCGGTGCTGTAAGCTTTTTATTTCCATTTTCAACAGCAGGGGCTCTGCTCCTTCTTTATACCACACGTGTAATTGCATTTTACCATCTTTAAATAGCTTGTGTTCACCTGTTTTAATTGCTTACGTCCATACCACCCTGAACACGCCCGATCTCGTCTGATCTTGGAAGCTAAGCAGGGTAGGGCCGGGTCAGTACTTGGATGGAAGACTGCCTGGGAATACCCGGTGCTGTAAGCTTTTTATTTCCATTTTACAACAGCAGTGGCTCTGCTCCTTCTTTATACCACACGTGTAATTGCATTTTACCATCTTTAAATAGCTTGTGTTCACCTGTTCTAATTGCTTACGTCCATACCACCTTGAACACGTCTGATCTCAGAAGCTAAGCAATTTAGGGCCGGGTCAGTACTTGGATGGGAGACTGCCTGGGAATACCCGGTGCTGTAAGCTTTTTATTTCCATTTTACAACAGCAGGGGCTCTGCTCCTTCTTTATACCACACGTGTAATTGCATTTTACCATCTTTAAATAGCTTGTGTTCACCTGTTTAATTAATTTTTACGTCCATACCACCCTGAACACGCCCGATCTCGTCTGATCTCGGAAGCTAAGCAAGGTAGGGCCGGGTCAGTACTTGGATGGGAGACTGCCTGGGAATACCGGTGCTGTAAGCTTTTTATTTACATTTTCAACAGCAGGGGCTCTGCTCCTTCTTTATACCACACGTGTAATTGCATTTTACCATCTTTAAATAGCTTGTGTTCACCTGTTCTAATTGCTCACGTCCATACCACCCTGAACACGCCCGGTCTCGTCTGATCTCGGAAGCTAAGCTGGGTAGGGCAGGGTCAGTACTTGGATGGGAGACTGCCTGGGAAAACACGGTGCTGTAAGCTTTTCAGCTTTTCATTTCCATTTTACAACAGCAGGGGCTCTGCTCCTTCTTTATACCACACGTGTAATTGCATTTTACCATCTTTAAATAGCTTGTGTTCACCTGTTCTAATTGCTTACGTCCATACCACCTTGAACACGCCCGATCTCGTCTGATCTCGGAAGCTAAGCAAGGTAGGGCGGGTCAGTACTTGGATGGGAGACTGCCTGGGAATACCCGGTGCTGTAAGCTTTTTATTTCCATTTTACAACAGCAGGGGCTCTGCTCCTTCTTTATACCACACGTGTAATTGCATTTTACCATCTTTAAATAGCTTGTGTTCACCTGTTCTAATTGCTTACGTCCATACCACCCTGAACACGCCCGATCTCATCTGATCTCGGAAGCTAAGCAGGGTAGGGCCGGGTCAGTACTTGGATGGGAGACTGCCTGGGAATACCCGGTGCTGTAAGCTTTTTATTTCCATTTTACAACAGCAGGGGCTCTGCTCCTTCTTTATACCACACGTGTAATTGCATTTTACCATCTTTAAATAGCTTGTGTTCACCTGTTCTAATTGCTTACGTCCATACCACCTTGAACACGCCCGATCTCGTCTGATCTCGGAAGCTAAGCAAGGTAGGGCCGGGTCAGTACTTGGATGGGAGACTGCCTGGGAATACCCGGTGCTGTAAGCTTTTTATTCTACACTTTCAACAGCAGGGGCTCTGCTCCTTCTTTATACCACACGTGTAATTGCATTTTACCATCTTTAAATAGCTTGTGTTCACCTGTTTTAATTGCTTACGGCCTTACCACCCTGAACACGCCCGATCTCGTCTGATCTTGGAAGCTAAGCAGGGTAGGGCCGGGTCAGTACTTGGATGGGAGACTGCCTGGGAATACCCGGTGCTGTAAGCTTTTTATTTCCATTTTACAACAGCAGTGGCTCTGCTCCTTCTTTATACCACACGTGTAATTGCATTTTACCATCTTTAAATAGCTTGTGTTCACCTGTTCTAATTGCTTACGTCCATACCACCCTGAACATGCCCGATCTCGTCTGATCTCGGAAGCTAAGCAGGGTAGGGCTGGGTCAGTACTTGGATGGGAGACTGCCTGGGAATACCCGGTGCTGTAAGCTTTTTATTTCCATTTTACAACAGCAGGGGCTCTGCTCCTTCTTTATACCACACGTGTAATTGCATTTTACCATCTTTAAATAGCTTGTGTTCACCTGTTCTAATTGCTTACGTCCATACCACCCTGAACACGCCCAATCTCGTCTGATCTCGGAAGCTAAGCAAGGTAGGGCCAGGTCAGTACTTGGATGGGAGACTGCCTGGGAATACCTGGTGCTGTAAGCTTTTTATTCTACACTTTCAACAGCAGGGGCTCTGCTCCTTCTTTATACCACACGTGTAATTGCATTTTACCATCTTTAAATAACTTGTGTTCACCTGTTTTAATTGCTTAAGGCCTTACCACCCTGAACTCTCGCGAGAACTTGGTGGTGTGACATCATAAGGGTGAGGAAGACAGCAGTGTGCTGCTTTTGTTTGGAGTGTTTTTTTTTTTTATTTTGTGTTTTGAAGGGCATTTGATTTAGCTGTATATCAAGTTTATAGTTCATTTTTATCCCCCATACAGCTCAGGCTGTGTGGGGGGCAGTTTACTTTGTTGCTTTACCTTTTTGTCCGTGCTGTCAAGTGGAGAGAGATTTCTCAAAATGGAGGAGCGTCAGGACAAACAAAAGATGATGTCCGCATCTACAGCAGCGATAAAACTGTCTTACCTGCAAGGAAAAGAACAGAATGGAGCACAAAGAGAGGAGACTTTACCAAAGGAGCAGCAGAAGGCAGACCCGACGATGACGGAACTAGAGACAAGAGAGGGAACAATGGTGGAGGTGGAGATGAGCGAGGTGGAAGTAGAGGAGAATGAAGCAAGGGAAAGAGCAGATATTGGGGTGGAAAAGGTGAAACCTTCTGTGATTGAACATGCTGAGAAAAGGTATGTGGAGGTGAAGATAGCGGATAAAAAGTATGAAAAAAGGCCTGACGGTGCGTGTGGAGGTGATGGCAGAGGAGGAAATGCCGACACTAGAACTAATGAGGACGGTGCGTCTTTTGTGTGGTGGGCTAATGGCGTGCAGAAGACTAATACCAAATAATTATGAAATAACTTTGAGTGATGCAGTGGGAAAGAGACGCATCTTGGAGGGGTTTAGTATCAACTCCACCAGGGTGAATGTGACTGATGTCTGTCGCGGAGAAGTCATGGTGTCTTTTTTGCAGCTACCAGCGTACATCACGGATGGGGAAATAAAGGAAAAACTATTTCTATGGAAAGTAACACCTGTTTCACCGATCAAACGGAGGATGTGGCCGGGAACGAATGTTGCGGATGGAACTCGCTTTGTGCGGGTGAGATTCGAGGGAGCTGTGAAATCTTTGCCTTATTCCACTAAGTTCAACACGCTGCAGGGGCCACAGTTTTTCCGTGTCCTACACGACCAGCAAGTGAAAGTATGTCGCTTGTGTCTGGATCCAGATCATCTGATAAAGGACTGTCCCAGTTTGGTGTGCTATCAGTGCAGGCAGCAGGGACATTACGCCAAACAGTGCCAAAATGTGGTGAGTAGGTGTAAATTGTGTCTGAATAAAACTACAGATTGCATTTGTCAAATAAGTGAAGATGAATCAGAATTAGGAATTGAGGGGGAGAATATGGAGGGTCATGTTGGTAACGTGACAAATGAAGGAGATGAACCTGTTGTAGATCATCTGAGTGAAACTGTCAATGAGCCGAAGGCAGGAGGTGAGAGTGACATAATGATAGGTGAGACGGGGCTGACTGTGATGAGGGCTGTGATGAGTGGAGCTCCAGCCAGCAGCAGCTCCCAAGTTCCAGACAGTATGGTTGAATTTGAGAATGTAATCTCGGTTTTTCCAGTGCAAAGCAAAGGGGGAGAGGCGGACGGGCTGCAATCGGCTCCACCCGTCCTCTCTTCTGTAGCAGGATCGCTGGATATAGCTTTTCCCATGTCTGAGAATAAAATGTCTACCTGTACAACTCCTCTGTGTGACCAGTCAGTGGCGATGGCGGAGGACCTGCCAGCTGAAAATTATGAGCTGGGAGGTTTTCTGCCAATTAAACATTCATGGCAGTTTCCGAAGAAAATTCCCAAAAGTGGGAAAAAACGAATAGCGAGGGCAGCTACCTCTCCATATGTAAAATGAATTTGGTAATGACACAATTTATACTGCTTCATACAATGGTGCTGTTGGCCTCCCTAAATGCAAATGGGTTGAGATCGGCTTCTAAACTTGATTCCATATTAACAACAATTAGCTTTGACATCCTGTGCATTCAGGAAACCAAGTGGGATGAGGCAATACTTGTCAATTTGAAGCAACAGTGGCATGGACAACTGTATGCGAGTAATGGGGTAAACAAAACATGTGGAGTGGCCATTTATTACAGAATGAGCAGTATAACAGATGTTGGCTTGATACACAAGGATGATAAAGGACGGTTAATAGTAACTGAATGTGTTATCAACAACATGGTGATAAGAATTATTAACATCTATGCATCAAATTTGCAAAAGGAACGACAGACTTTTTTTAAAGACTTGAGACAGTGGTGTACGAACGACACATTGATTATTGGAGATTTTAATGTGGTTCAAAGCGATATGGATATCTCGACTCAAAATGTCTTTAAAGGAGACGTCAGCCGTAAGGGACTTGGTGCGCTCATGAGGAACTGTAACATGTGTGATGTCTGGAGAACGTCCTATCCAGGTACCAGAGACTTTTCACGGAGGCAAGTTGTGAACAATGTGTTGAAACAATCACGAATTGATTTATGTGTTGTGACAACTCCTTTGTGCAAGTTCATTGAACAACCTAGGTACCAACAGAACTCGTGGAGCGATCATAGCACCTTCACCTGTCAACTGGATATCACGCCTGTCCGGAAAGGGGGAGGTATGTGGTGCCTAAATTCTAGTTTGATGACTGATGAGACTTTTGTAATCACAATGGGAAAAATGCTGTGCAATGCAGCTTCTGAAATGTTTTTTGTAGATGACGTGTTGCAATGGTGGTTTGAACTAAAATGTCGTATTAAGAAAAAGTGTATACATTTTTGTAAAAATAAGAAATGGAGAGAAGGTGTCACTGAACAACACTTGAGAGAGGTTTTGGAGAGCGAAGCCAGGTTTCTTGGGGAAAAAAATATAACTTGTACAGAAACCTATGCTTTGGTGAAAAATAAACTAGATAAAATTGAAGAATTAAAATGTAGGGGGGCTGCAATACGTAGCAGGGTGCAAAATGTTTTAGATGGTGAGAAATGCACGGCCTACTTTCTGAGGCTTGAAAAAAGGAATCAGGACACAACAAAAATTGAGGAATTAATAACAAATGATGGGACGGTAGTAACAAATCCAGATGAGATAAGGACACAAGTTTTTCAGTATTACAAATCTCTCTTTACCAGTCAGACAAGTGATGTTACATCTGTCAACAGAGTACTGTCTTCTTTAAAAAAAGAGATTGAGTCCAGAGGATAGCAAGTGGTGTGATGCTGACTTTACGGATGTAGATGTTGAATTAGCAATCACAAATCTAAATGATAATAAGAGTCCTGGCCGAGACGGCCTTACGTCTGAATTTTATAAGACTTTCAAAAGTAAAATTATTCCAATTTTGTCCTCCGTCTTTGCAGGCATGGAGAAAACAGGGATAGTGCCTGAGTCATTCTCGGATGGAGTGATTAACATTTTTTTAAAAAAAAGGGGAAAAAAAAATTTGGACAATTATAGACCAATCAGTTTGTTGAATACGGATTATAAAATTCTGACAAAGATGTTAGCCAACAGAGTCAAACATGTCATTTCCTCAGTGGTAGGAGATACTCAAACATATAGTATTCCGGGTCGCAACATTGCAGATTCTATCATAACTGTTAAAGACATAGTCAGGACTTTGTCAACGGGGGTAGGCATTTGGTTGGGCATTGATTTGCAGAAAGCTTTTGATCGGGTGGAACATTGTTTTCTATATAGAACTTTAGAAACTGTGGGCTTTGGAAGCATTTTTATTAATAGGATTAAACTCTTATACAGCACTGCCAGGAGTTGTGTAAAGTGCAATGGTGTCCTGACTGAGAATTTCAATATAGGTAGGTCAATTAGGCAGGGGTGTCCATTGTCATCCCTGTTGTATAGTTTAGTAGCAGAACCCTTGGCAGCAATGCTTATGGGGGATGCTTTGATTAAAGGGATTGAGTTGAGTGATAATACTAATATCAAAATAGTACAGTATGCAGATGATGTAAATGTATTTGTCAAATCTGTTCCAGATATGGAAATTGTTTTGTCTCACCTGCGCCTGTATGAGCGAGCCTCAGGGGCAAAGGTCAATATTGACAAATCTGAAATAACAATTTTTGGTATGACTTGGTGGAAGTGGCAAAATGGGGGTTTAAACTGGTGGAGTCCTCAAGGAAAGTGTTGGGAATCTATATAGGTAAGGATGAGGAGACCGCAGACACTTTGACATGGCTTAGTGTAATTAAGAAATTTCAAAGTGTGTTAAACATGTGGAAAATGAGAGGTCTGTTACTTAGAGGTAGGGTAGTTGTTTTAAATGCTCTTTCTTTTTCTATACTAACGCATGTATTAGAAACCTGTGCGCTGCCAAAGTGGGCGCTGGACAAATTAAATAGACTAACAAATGACTTTCTGTGGAAATCAAAGGCTGTAAGTATAAGACATACAACTTTAATTAATGATATGAATAAAGGAGGTTTAAATTTGATGGATCTGGAAACCAAAAGGGATGCTTTAAGAGTCAAATTGGTAGGTAAATTTCTGAATTCTTTTTGCGCGGCCAAGTGGAAGGGATACTTTGATAAAGTTCTGTCCACTTTTGGCTTAACAAATGTAACAAATCTTTGCCAGCATCAAGCTTTGAGGGGGCTGCTTCACTTACCTGTTTTTTACAGAGAAGTGATGGTGGCCTGGAATAGGCTTTTGCCTCATCTAACACCAGTGTGTGAGCAGAAGGAACAGGTAATGCAATTGCCTTATTTAAATAACCCTTTTTTTTCTTTTCATGGGAGAAGGTTGGAAAATGCAGCCATTTTGTCGGCTAAATGTATGACTATATCAGACATATGTGACGAGGAAGGAAATCTAAGTGGGGATGCTCTATGTAAGAAACTTAAATTTAAGGGTGTACCTTTTAGACCCACAGTATAGTAGCTTTATGTGAGAAGGTTGAGGCTGTAATGAAGCCAGATTGGCTACATCTGCTGAAATGCAGAACTGTGCAGACGCAGTATGTACCGTGAAATTTTCAGTAGGTATTGGTCAAAAACAAATAGATGTGGTTAAGATTAAAACTAAGGGTTTGTATAAGACCTTGAAAAGTAGGATTGTTAAAGTGCCTACGGCAGAGGGCGTGTGGGGTAATCTCTTCCCCTTGTGGATGTAAGTAACATGTGGAGAAACATCAATATTCGTTTTGCATCTCCCGCCATGTTTCATTTAGACTTTCGTCTGAGACATAGGAAAATTTTCACGGAATCATACTGCATCAAATCAATAAAACAGTAGACAGAATATGTAAAGTGTGTAACAGAAATGATGAGAACATTGAACATTTATTTGTGTCATGTTGCGAGCTTGTGAATTTCAAGATTCGCTTGAAAAAAATTTGTTGTCTGATAAATGTGGTCTAAAATGCAAGGATGATGTAGGATGGATTTTTTTTTCTTTTGTTTGGGATTGCAGCTAAACGCAGTCAAGTGAATTCGACAGTTATTAATTTAATTTTGAGTTTGGCAAGAAAAGCCATTTTTCTAAGGAGAAATTTGGCTTTTTATGAGGGCAAAAGTTTAATTTTGTGGAATATCTTTCTCATTCAATATAAAGCTTTCTTTAAAATGTTTTTTCTAAATGGGGTTGTTTTCTTTAAAGATGCATTTATGGGTGGGAATACTTTTTTTTTCGGTAGATGAGGGAGGGAAACTAAAGTTAAATTTGTGAAAAGCTTTATTGTATTATAGGAGTTTGGACATTTTATTGGGGGCTTTATCTATATGGTTTTTTTTGTTGTTTTTTTTTGTTTTGGAATGATGTCTGCACAATGGACTGGTGTTTCTAGATGTCTTTCTGTCGTGTTTTTTGTTAAATGTTTTTGGTTTGTATTTCTTTTCTGGGTTTTTAAAATTTTGAAATTGTGAGGAATGTTTGAAAATAAAAAAAAAAAAAAAAAAAAAAAAAAACACGCCCGATCTCGTCTGATCTCAGAAGCTATGCAGGGTAGGGCCGGGTCAGTACTTGGATAGGAGACTGCCTGGGAATACCCGGTGCTGAAAGCTTCTTATTTCCATTTTACAACAGCAGTGGCTCTACTCCTTCTTTATACCACACGTGTAATTGCATTTTACCATCTTTAAATTGCTTGTGTTCACCTGCTCTAATTGCTTACGTCCATACCACCTTGAACACGCCCGATCTCATCTGATCTCGGAAGCTAAGCAAGGTAGGGCCGGGTCAGTACTTGGATGGGAGACTGCCTGGGAATACCCGGTGCTGTAAGCTTTTTATTCTACATTTTCAACAGCAGGGGCTCTGCTCCTTCTTTATACCACTCGTGTAATTGCATTTTACCATCTTTAAATAACTTGTGTTCACCTGTTTTAATTGCTTAAGGCCTTACCACCTTGAACACGCCCGATCTCGTCTGATCTTGGAAGCTAAGCAGGTTAGGGCTGGATTAATACTTGGATGGGTGACTGCCTGGGAATACCCGGTGCTGTAAGCTTTTTATTCTACACTTTCAACAGCAGGGGCTCTGCTCCTTCTTTATACCACACGTGTAATTGCATTTTACCATCTTTAAATAACTTGTGTTCACCTGTTCTAACTGCTTACGTCCATACCACCCTGAACTCTCGCGAGAACTTGGTGGTGTGACATCATAAGGGTGAGGAAGACAGCAGTGTGCTGCTTTTGTTTGGAGTGAGCTGAGAAGGGCTTCTTTTTTTTTTGATTTATTTTGTGTTTTGAAGGGCATTTGATTTAGCTGTATATCAAGTTTATAGTTCATTTTTATCCCCCATACAGCTCAGGCTGTGTGGGGGGCAGTTTACTTTGTTGCTTTACCTTTTTGTCCGTGCTGTCAAGTGGAGAGAGATTTCTCAAAATGGAGGAGCGTCAGGACAAACAAAAGATGATGTCCGCATCTACAGCAGCGATAAAACTGTCTTACCTGCAAGGAAAAGAACAGAATGGAGCACAAAGAGAGGAGACTTTACCAAAGGAGCAGCAGAAGGCAGACCCGACGATGACGGAACTAGAGACAAGAGAGGGAACAATGGTGGAGGTGGAGATGAGCGAGGTGGAAGTAGAGGAGAATGAAGCAAGGGAAAGAGCAGATATTGGGGTGGAAAAGGTGAAACCTTCTGTGATTGAACATGCTGAGAAAAGGTATGTGGAGGTGAAGATAGCGGATAAAAAGTATGAAAAAGGCCTGACGGTACGTGTGGAGGTGATGGCAGAGGAGGAAATGCCGACACTAGAACTAATGAGGACGGTGTCGTCTTTTTGTGTGGTGGGCTAATGGCGTGCAGAAGACTAATACCAAATAATTATGAAATAACTTTGAGTGATGCAGTGGGAAAGAGACGCATCTTGGAGGGGTTTAGTATCAACTCCACCAGGGTGAATGTGACTGATGTCTGTCGCGGAGAAGTCATGGTGTCTTTTTTGCAGCTACCAGCGTACATCACGGATGGGGAAATAAAGGAAAAACTATTTCTATGGAAAGTAACACCTGTTTCACCGATCAAACGGAGGATGTGGCCGGGAGCGAATGTTGCGGATGGAACTCGCTTTTGTGCGGGTGAGATTCGAGGGAGCTGTGAAATCTTTGCCTTATTCCACTAAGTTCAACACGCTGCAGGGGCCACAGTTTTTTCCGTGTCCCACACGACCAGCAAGTGAAAGTATGTCGCTTGTGTCTGGATCCAGATCATCTGATAAAGGACTGTCCCAGTTTGGTGTGCTATCAGTGCAGGCAGCAGGGACATTACGCCAAACAGTGCCAAAATGTGGTGAGTAGGTGTAAATTGTGTCTGAATAAAACTACAGATTGCATTTGTCAAATAAGTGAAGATGAATCAGAATTAGGAATTGAGGGGAGAATATGGAGGGTCATGTTGGTAGCGTGACAAATGAAGGAGATGAACCTGTTGTAGATCATCTGAGTGAAACTGTCAATGAGCCGAAGGCAGGAGGTGAGAGTGACATAATGATAGGTGAGACGGGGCTGACTGTGATGAGGGCTGTGATGAGTGGAGCTCCAGCCAGCAGCAGCTCCCAAGTTCCAGACAGTATGGTTGAATTTGAGAATGTAATCTCGGTTTTTCCAGTGCAAAGCAAAGGGGGGAGGCGGACGGGCTGCAATCGGCTCCACCGTCCTCTCTTCTGTAGCAGGATCGCTGGATATAGCTTTTCCCATGTCTGAGAATAAAATGTCTACCTGTACAACTCCTCTGTGTGACCAGTCAGTGGCGATGGCGGAGGACCTGCCAGCTGAAAATTATGAGCTGGGAGGTTTTCTGCCAATTAAACATTCATGGCAGTTTCAAGAAAATTCCCAAAAGTGGGAAAAAAACGAATAGCGAGGGCAGCTACCTCTCCATATGTAAAATGAATTTGGTAATGACACAATTTATACTGCTTCATACAATGGTGCTGTTGGCCTCCCTAAATGCAAATGGGTTGAGATCGGCTTCTAAACTTGATTCCATATTAACAACAATTAGCTTTGACATCCTGTGCATTCAGGAAACCAAGTGGGATGAGGCAATACTTGTCAATTTGAAGCAACAGTGGCATGGACAACTGTATGCGAGTAATGGGGTAAACAAAACATGTGGAGTGGCCATTTATTACAGAATGAGCAGTATAACAGATGTTGGCTTGATACACAAGGATGATAAAGGACGGTTAATAGTAACTGAATGTGTTATCAACAACATGGTGATAAGAATTATTAACATCTATGCATCAAATTTGCAAAAGGAACGACAGACTTTTTTAAAGACTTGAGACAGTGGTGTCTGAACGACACATTGATTATTGGAGATTTTAATGTGGTTCAAAGCGATATGGATATCTCGACTCAAAATGTCTTTAAAGGAGACGTCAGCCGTAAGGGACTTGGTGCGCTCATGAGGAACTGTAACATGTGTGATGTCTGGAGAACGTCCTATCCAGGTACCAGAGACTTTTCACGGAGGCAAGTTGTGAACAATGTGTTGAAACAATCACGAATTGATTTATGTGTTGTGACAACTCCTTTGTGCAAGTTCATTGAACAACCTAGGTACCAACAGAACTCGTGGAGCGATCATAGCACCTTCACCTGTCAACTGGATATCACGCCTGTCCGGAAAGGGGGAGGTATGTGGTGCCTAAATTCTAGTTTGATGACTGATGAGACTTTTGTAATCACAATGGGAAAAATGCTGTGCAATGCAGCTTCTGAAATGTTTTTTGTAGATGACGTGTTGCAATGGTGGTTTGAACTAAAATGTCGTATTAAGAAAAAGTGTATACATTTTTGTAAAAATAAGAAATGGAGAGAAGGTGTCACTGAACAACACTTGAGAGAGGTTTTGGAGAGCGAAGCCAGGTTTCTTGGGGAAAAAAATATAACTTGTACAGAAACCTATGCTTTGGTGAAAAATAAACTAGATAAAATTGAAGAATTAAAATGTAGGGGGGCTGCAATACGTAGCAGGGTGCAAAATGTTTTAGATGGTGAGAAATGCACGGCCTACTTTCTGAGGCTTGAAAAAAGGAATCAGGACACAACAAAAATTGAGGAATTAATAACAAATGATGGGACGGTAGTAACAAATCCAGATGAGATAAGGACACAAGTTTTTCAGTATTACAAATCTCTCTTTACCAGTCAGACAAGTGATGTTACATCTGTCAACAGAGTACTGTCTTCTTTAAAAAAGAGATTGAGTCCAGAGGATAGCAAGTGGTGTGATGCTGACTTTACGGATGTAGATGTTGAATTAGCAATCACAAATCTAAATGATAATAAGAGTCCTGGCCGAGACGGCCTTACGTCTGAATTTTATAAGACTTTCAAAAGTAAAATTATTCCAATTTTGTCCTCCGTCTTTGCAGGCATGGAGAAAACAGGGATAGTGCCTGAGTCATTCTCGGATGGAGTGATTAACATTTTTTTCAAAAAAAGGGGAGAAAAAAAAAATTTGGACAATTATAGACCAATCAGTTTGTTGAATACGGATTATAAAATTCTGACAAAGATGTTAGCCAACAGAGTCAAACATGTCATTTCCTCAGTGGTAGGAGATACTCAAACATATAGTATTCCGGGTCGCAACATTGCAGATTCTATCATAACTGTTAAAGACATAGTCAGGACTTTGTCAACGGGGGTAGGCATTTGGTTGGGCATTGATTTGCAGAAAGCTTTTGATCGGGTGGAACATTGTTTTCTATATAGAACTTTAGAAACTGTGGGCTTTGGAAGCATTTTTATTAATAGGATTAAACTCTTATACAGCACTGCCAGGAGTTGTGTAAAGTGCAATGGTGTCCTGACTGAGAATTTCAATATAGGTAGGTCAATTAGGCAGGGGTGTCCATTGTCATCCCTGTTGTATAGTTTAGTAGCAGAACCCTTGGCAGCAATGCTTATGGGGGATGCTTTGATTAAAGGGATTGAGTTGAGTGATAATACTAATATCAAAATAGTACAGTATGCAGATGATGTAAATGTATTTGTCAAATCTGTTCCAGATATGGAAATTGTTTTGTCTCACCTGCGCCTGTATGAGCGAGCCTCAGGGGCAAAGGTCAATATTGACAAATCTGAAATAACAATTTTTGGTATGACTTCGGTGGAAGTGGCAAAATGGGGGTTTAAACTGGTGGAGTCCTCAAGGAAAGTGTTGGGAATCTATATAGGTAAGGATGAGGAGACCGCAGACACTTTGACATGGCTTAGTGTAATTAAGAAATTTCAAAGTGTGTTAAACATGTGGAAAATGAGAGGTCTGTTACTTAGAGGTAGGGTAGTTGTTTTAAATGCTCTTTCTTTTTCTATACTAACGCATGTATTAGAAACCTGTGCGCTGCCAAAGTGGGCGCTGGACAAATTAAATAGACTAACAAATGACTTTCTGTGGAAATCAAAGGCTGTAAGTATAAGACATACAACTTTAATTAATGATATGAATAAAGGAGGTTTAAATTTGATGGATCTGGAAACCAAAAGGGATGCTTTAAGAGTCAAATTGGTAGGTAAATTTCTGAATTCTTTTTTTTGCGGCCAAGTGGAAGGATACTTTGATAAAGTTCTGTCCACTTTTGGCTTAACAAATGTAACAAATCTTTGCCAGCATCAAGCTTTGAGGGGCTGCTTCACTTACCTGTTTTTTACAGAGAAGTGATGGTGGCCTGGAATAGGCTTTTGCCTCATCTAACACCAGTGTGTGAGCAGAAGGAACAGGTAATGCAATTGCCTTATTTAAATAACCCTTTTTTTTTTTTTTTTGGGAGAAGGTTGGAAAATGCAGCCATTTTGTCGGCTAAATGTATGACTATATCAGACATATGTGACGAGGAAGGAAATCTAAGTGGGGATGCTCTATGTAAGAAACTTAAATTTAAGGGTGTACCTTTTAGACCACGAAGTATAGTAGCTTTATGTGAGAAGGTTGAGGCTGTAATGAAGCCAGATTGGCTACATCTGCTGAAATGCAGAACTGTGCAGACGCAGTATGTACCGGTGAAATTTTCAGTAGGTATTGGTCAAAAACAAATAGATGTGGTTAAGATTAAAACTAAGGGTTTGTATAAGACCTTGAAAAGTAGGATTGTTAAAGTGCCTACGGCAGAGGGCGTGTGGGGTAATCTCTTCCCCCTTGTGGATGTAAGTAACATGTGGAGAAACATCAATATTCGTTTTGCATCTCCGGCCATGTTTCATTTAGACTTTCGTCTGAGACATAGGAAAATTTTCACCGGAATCATACTGCATCAAATCAATAAAACAGTAGACAGAATATGTAAAGTGTGTAACAGAAATGATGAGAACATTGAACATTTATTTGTGTCATGTTGCGAGCTTGTGAATTTCAAGATTCGCTTGAAAAATTTGTTGTCTGATAAATGTGGTCTAAAATGCAAGGATGATGTAGGATGGGATTTTTTTCTTTTGTTTGGGATTGCAGCTAAACGCAGTCAAGTGAATTCGACAGTTATTAATTTAATTTTGAGTTTGGCAAGAAAAGCCATTTTTCTAAGGAGAAATTTGGCTTTTATGAGGGCAAAAGTTTAATTTTGTGGAATATCTTTCTCATTCAATATAAAGCTTTCTTTAAAATGTTTTTTCTAAATGGGGTTGTTTTCTTTAAAGATGCATTTATGGGTGGGAATACTTTGTTTTCGGTAGATGAGGGAGGGAAACTAAAGTTAAATTTGTGAAAAGCTTTATTGTATTATAGGAGTTTGGACATTTTATTGGGGGCTTTATCTATATGGTTTTTTTTGTTGTTTTTTTTGTTTTGGAATGATGTCTGCACAATGGACTGGTGTTTCTAGATGTCTTTCTGTCGTGTTTTTTGTTAAATGTTTTTGGTTTGTATTTCTTTTCTGGGTTTTTAAAATTTTGAAATTGTGAGGAATGTTTGAAAATAAAAATTTAAGGAAAAAAAAAAAAAAAAAACACGCCCGATCTCGTCTGATCTCGGAAGCTATGCAGGGTAGGGCCGGGTCAGTACTTGGATAGGAGACTGCCTGGGAATACCCGGTGCTGAAAGCTTCTTATTTCCATTTTACAACAGCAGTGGCTCTACTCCTTCTTTATACCACACGTGTAATTGCATTTTACCATCTTTAAATTGCTTGTGTTCACCTGCTCTAATTGCTTACGTCCATACCACCTTGAACACGCCCGATCTCATCTGATCTCGGAAGCTAAGCAAGGTAGGGCCGGGTCAGTACTTGGATGGGAGACTGCCTGGGAATACCCGGTGCTGTAAGCTTTTTATTCTACACTTTCAACAGCAGGGGCTCTGCTCCTTCTTTATACCACTCGTGTAATTGCATTTTACCATCTTTAAATAACTTGTGTTCACCTGTTTTAATTGCTTAAGGCCTTACCACCTTGAACACGCCCGATCTCGTCTGATCTTGGAAGCTAAGCAGGTTAGGGCTGGATTAATACTTGGATGGGTGACTGCCTGGGAATACCCGGTGCTGTAAGCTTTTTATTCTACACTTTCAACAGCAGGGGCTCTGCTCCTTCTTTATACCACACGTGTAATTGCATTTTACCATCTTTAAATAGCTTGTGTTCACCTGTTTTAATTGCTTACGGCCATACCACCCTGAACACGCCAGATCTGTGTGTGACGTCACTAGCAACTGAGCTTCAGAGTGAGAGAGCAGCGTGCTGCACATTTGTTTGGAGGGAAAACCAGTTTTATAGTTTTTTAGTATTTAGTGTTATTTTAACCACCATACCTCCGGCGCTTTAACTTTGTTTTATTTTATTTTAGTCCCCTAGCAGCTTTAGGCTGGCGGAAGTTTGGGAGTTGCATGAAGACCGTTATGAACAGGAGTTGGGTGGAATGGAGGAGGATATGATGGAGGATGTGAGAGTGCAGGCGGAGCAAGTGAGGGGGAAGGAGCGGCTGAGGAGGTCGGAATTAGAGGCGAAGAAGGGAGAGAAGCAGAGACGAGACGACAGAGACGAGAGGTGAAATCATGGTGGCGGAGGTGCGGGGAGAGGAGCAGCAGTCGGCAGCAGCACGGAAAGGAATGGGAGGAGGAGCGTTAAAGGCAGGGGTGAGTCGGAATGTGCAGAATGTGGACATGGACAAAAAGTATTTACAAAGTTTGACAGTTATAGTGGAAGTTCTGGCACAAGAGGAACAATCAACAATTGAATTAATGAGGACAATACGATTCCTCTGTGGAGGCATCATAGCGTGTCGAAAATTAGCGGTTAATATAAATAAATAATTATGGTAGATTTTAATATTGCCTTAACAAAACAAGACGTAGCAACAACTAATGTCTATAAAAGTGATGTCAGTCGGCCGGTGTTAAAGCATCTTATGAAAGAGTATAAACTATGATGTGTGGAGGTTATCCCATCTGAATGATAATGATTTTTCACGACGGAAAGTGGTAAATGGGATCTTAAAGCAGTCTAGGATAGATTATTGTATGATAACATCTAAGTTATGTAAATACGTCATGAACCCAGTGTATGTTTTTAACTCCTGGAGTTTCTTTACGTGTGGTCTGGATAGAGGCCAGATGCGTAAAGGAGGTAGATTATGGGTTTTGAATGCAGCAGTGTTGTCAGAAAAGAGGTGAGCACACTGAGCTGCTCTCTCCTCTCCCTTTCTATTACAATTTGTGTGCATCCCGTCCCAGAAATGCTTGTTACTAATCCTAGATTCTGGGGAGTTTACTCAACAGAGTCCTTATGTTTTTTCACCCAGCGTATTTCCTTGGAGAACGTTGGCACCAAGATCCTGGTTCCAGCTGTCCCTGCTGAGCTCAGCTGTGTCCTGCTGAACCCTGCTGCGTCCTGCTACGTCCATCCATGCTCTGCTGGGCCACGCTACATCCTGTAACGTGCAGCGCCCTGATATGACATGAACTACTACAACTACCATTTGAAGTCACTGATCCATTATTAATTTGACTATTATCGCCACTGTTCATCATATCCCCAACCGGCCCATCAGACACCGCCTACCAAGAGCCTGGGTCTGTCTCAGGAGTTTTTCCTCGCTTGCCTTGAGGGAATTACTGTAATTGTTGGGGCTTTGTAAATTATAGAGTGTGGTCTAGACCTACTCTATCTGTAAAGTGTCTCGAGATAACTATTGTTATGATTTGATACTATAAATAAAATTGAATGGAATACATAGTTATCCTGTTAATACTGACAACGCTATATATGTTGTAAAGCATGGAATAATGGAACAAAAGTACTTTAATTATGTCCTTTCCAATTTCGGTCTTAAGTCTAAGTCCAATTTATGTCAAATTAATGTATTGCGTGACCTCCATCACTTGCCTGGTTTTTACCAGGAGGTGATGGTTGCCTGGAGGAGGTTTTTGCGCAGTTTAACACCTGTCATTGAGAATAAGGATCAATTAATGAATTTACCGTTTTTTAATAATCCCGTGTTTTCTTTTGGGAGGAGGGCTTTGCGAAACAAGGCCATCATCTCAGTCAATTGTATGTACCTTGGCACTGCATGCGACAATGATGGGTAATTGAGGGCTGCAGTTCTGCGCCGAGAACTCAGGCTAAAAGGGGTTCCTTTTCCCGCCAGTGTAATAGAAACTTTGTGTGACAAAGTTAAAAGGTGCACAAAGCCAGAGTGGCTAAGTTTGTTAATGGGTAAGTATTCAAATGTGCAGAGTTCTCCAGTGCATTTTTCTTTTTGGAGGAAACAAAAGAAAATGTACAGTGGGGGAAATAAGTATTTGACCCCTTGCTGATTTTGCAGATTTGCCCACTTACAAAGAATGCAAAAATCTACATCATATGAATTTATTAAAATTGATAACCATCTGATGAGGAAAAACAAGTATTTGACCCCCTGGACAAACAGCATGTTAATATTTTGTAGAAAAGCCATTATTGGCCAGCACAGATGTCAAACGGTTTTTATAGTTGGTGACAAGGTTTGTGCACATTTCGGCAGGGATGTTGGCCCACTCCTCCCTGCAGACAGCCTCCAAATCATTCAGGTTCCGAGGTTGTCGCCTGGCAACTCGAATTTTAAGCTCCCTCCAAAGATTTTCAATCGGATTCAGGTCTGGAGACTGGCTAGGCCACTCCAGAACCTTGATGTGCTGCTTCTTCAGCCACTCTTTTGTTGCTTTGGCGGTGTGCTTAGGGTCGTTGTCGTGCTGAAACACCCATCCTCGACCCATCTTCAGCTCTCTCACTGAGGGAAGGAGATGTCGGTCCAGAATTCCACGATACATGGCCCCGTCCATCCTCCCCTCAATACGATGGAGTTGTCCCGTCCCCTTGGCTGAAAAGCACCCCCAAAGCATGATGTTGCCACCACTATGCTTGACGGTGGGGATGGTGTTCTTTGGGTTGTACTCTGTGTTCTTTGCCCTCCAAACACGACGAGTTGAGTTGAGGCCAAAAAGTTCTATTTTGGTCTCATCTGACCACATCACCTTCTTTCAGGCCTCTTCTGAGTCGTCCAGGTGGTGAATGGCGAACTTCATGCGGGCCTGTACATGTTTCTTCTTGAGCAGGGGGACCTTGCGTGCGCTGCAGGATTTCAATCCATGACGGCGTAGTGTGTTACCAACCGTTTCTTTTGTAACTGTGGTCCCAGCTGCCTTCAGTTGATTCATCAGTTCCCCCCTTGTGGTTTTGGGATGATTCCTCACCGTTCGCATGATCAGGGACACCCCACG
The DNA here is from genome assembly GCF_004354835.1 of Perca flavescens. NCBI lineage: Eukaryota > Metazoa > Chordata > Actinopteri > Perciformes > Percidae > Perca > Perca flavescens. The sequence continues at coordinate 30,270,499 of NC_041350.1, forward strand.
AGGCAAGATCTTGTGTGGAGGCCCAGACCGAGGGAGGTTGGCGGTGGTGTGGTGCTTCTTCCATTTCCTGATAACTGCACCGACAGTTGATCTTTTCTCTCCAAGTTGCTTTCCGATTCTCTTGTAGCCCATCCCAGCCTAGTGCAGATCAACAATCTTGTCCCTGATGTCCGTAGAAAGCTCTTTGGTCTTGCCCATGGTGGTGATGTTGGATGCTGGTTGTTTGGGTGTTGACAGGTGTCTTTTATACAGGTAACGAGGTGAGGCAGGTGTATTTGATGTAGATAATTGGTTCGGATTGGGGCTGTGTCTTAAAGAAAGACTAACTGGCTTGTAGGAGCCAGAATACTTGCTGTTTGTCCAGGGGGTCAAATACTTGTTTTTCCTCATCAGATGGTTATCAATTTTAATAAATTCATATGATGTGATTTTCTGGAATTTTCTTTGGGATTCTGTCTTTTACTGTTAGAATGTACATATGATTACAATTGTAGATTTTTGCATTCTTTGTAAGTGGGCAAACCTGCAAAATCAGCAAGGGGTCAAATACTTATTTCCCCCACTGTATCTGTGTCACGCTAAAACTAAGGATTTGTATAATGTTTTAAGGTCTGGTATTGTTAAAAAACCAACTGCAGAGAGGGCGTGGAGTAATTTCTTCCCTATTCAAAAAGTGAGTAAAATGTGGGACAACTTGAATGTAAAATTTGCGTCTCCTCCAATGTTTTACCTGGATTTCCGGGTGAGACATCGTAGAAATTATACTGGGGTTGTTCTGCATCAGATCAACAAAAAATGTCTACGCTTGTGCAGCGTGTGTAAAATTGCTGACGAAACTTTAGAACATGTGTTCTTAGAGTGCGGGGGAGATGCTAGCTAGCTGGGACTCGGGGGAGATGCTAGCTAGCCGGGACTCGGGGGAGATGCTAGCTAGCTGGGACTCGGGAAAGATGCTACCTAGCCGGGACTCGGGGGAGATGCTAGCTAGCCGGGACTCGGGGGAGATGCTAGCTAGCCGGGACTCGGGGGAGATGCTAGCTGGCCTGGACTCGGGGGAGATGCTAGCTGGCCTGGACTCGGGGAGATGCTAGCTGGCCTGGACTCGGGGGAGATGCTAGCTGGCCTGGACTCGGGGGAGATGCTAGCAGGCCGGGAGCCTGGGGGAAGGCCGCTAGCAGGCCGGGAGTCTGGGAACTCTCGGGGGCCGCCACACCCGGTGTAGCGGCCCCCCGGAGTTCCTTGAGTCACGGCCGGGACTCTAGGGGGCTGCTACACAGCTGAGACTCTAGGGGGCTGCTAGCTAGCCTGGAGTCAGGGGGGCCACTATCTAACGGGGAGTCAGGGAGGTTCCTAGCTGGCGGGGAATCAGGGAGGTTGCTAGCTAACTGGGGCTCTGAGAGGCTGCTAGCCAGCTGGGAGTAAGGGGAGAGGCCGCTAGCAGACCGGGAGGCTGGGAAGGAGCTGTACGTCAGCCCAGAGGCAGGAGGGCTGCACTCCAGCTCAGAATCAGGAGAGCTGCACGTCAGCTCAGAGTCAGGAGAGCTGCACGTCAGCTCAGAGTCAGGAGACCTGCACGTCGGCCTGGGGTCGAGCGGCGGATCCGGGCGGTTGCACGTCAGCGGCGGATCCGGGCGCCTGCACGTCAGCGGCGAATCTGGCACACAGGTCGGCCCAGGCTCAGGTACCCAGGTTCGGTCAGGCTCAGGTCCGCTGGGCAGCTTGGGCTCAGGCCCAATGTGAGGCTGAGTAGGGAAATGGCGCTGAGAGCCACGACGTCCCTTCCTCCGTCCACGGCCTCCACGGGTCCCTGTGAAGATGGCCAGGCGGGTACCTTCATAGGACTGCTGGTGGTTGGGGGCATACGCTGACCGGGTAGCGTCTGAGCAGTCTGACGAGAGTTCTGGGGGAGCCGGTAAAGGGGCAGGCTGGCTGACAAAGCACACACCGACGGCTACGGTGTTGGCCGACTGGGGAGGAGACAGGCTGGTGGCGGGTGAGTCACTGGAGGTGGCTTGTAGGAAGCACTCCAGCTGGTGCTTGAAGCCCTCCAGCTGGGGAACAAAGTGACTCACCCAAGGTCTCTCTGCTAGCCACTGCCGCTGAATGGCAAGCTTCTCCAGGAAAGGAGGGCGCCGGTCCGGCTCAGAGCAGAGCAAACACCGCACAGTCCAGACGAACTCCAACACCTTCTTTGTACACACAAGCCTCTCTGCTGGGTCCATGATGGTCAGATCGTTATGTTATGGAGAGCGGCAGTACACAGAATGGAAAACTCACAAAAACAAAACTGACGGGAAAAACATAGGCAGAAGCAAACTGACGCAGGCACAAACACAAGGCACAGGGAGGAAACACAAGGGCATGGCTACAAACTAAACAGGTGCTGACACAAAACGATCTGACACAAGACAAGGGGAACACAGAGGCTAAATACATGAGGTGATGGGTAAATAAGAAACAGGTGAGACAACAGGTGAAGCACATCAGGGCGGGGCAGGACAATCAACAAAGGTGGGAACAGAAAGCAAAGCTAGACATGACAGGACAGAAGACCAGGGGCCTGTTTCACAAAACCAAGATAAGGGATTAAGCCGGGATTTCCTGGTTATCCTGGATGAATTTAGCCTTGACTCGGTTTCACGAAAGCAGAGGCACATAAATCACCATGGAGATTTATTCTGTGCAGCTAGCCTGCTCCTGACCAGGCTAACAGCCAGGATTTATTTAATCCTGGAGCCTTTTCTGTTCACTCAGCAGTGGTATTACCGTTTTGTTATCAGTCTGGATTAAAATACAACAGGTGCATATTGCTGTTCATTTGAGTACTGTTATGTAAAGTTGTGACCATTATTTTTTTTTTATAATTATAAATTTGTCATTATTACTGTTATATTGCTGTATGAAGACTGCTGTTCATATTGTTGTAAGAAGTTTGATGAATATATTATGGCAGTTTTTGAGATAATTAGAAAAAGCTGATAAAATTTCAAATGAGTTTTAAATGAAGTCTGTTACTAAGGGCAATACATACAATGCTGTACATTTCTATAGTTCCCCAATGCACCTTAAATTATTTTAGTTTATAATTTCTTTTTTTTTTCTTTAACAATAAGGATCATGTTTGTTCTGCTTCCATGTGCATTGTATTTGGCATTCTTAGCACACAATTTGTGTTGTCCAGTAAACTGGGACTATAATTTGGGAGGATTGTACAATTTTAAGAACATATCCTAACTGTACAATCCTCCCAAATTATAGTCTTAGTTCACTGGACCAGTATCTATCTAGTGATGTAGGCTACTGTACATTCATGTAACAACAGGGAGAGGACACCTCAATGGTTTTTGACCTTATATTTTGCCTGGGGGGAAATAACTGATGAATATACTCTGTTCCATTCATGTTTATAATGTGCATGGAATTTATCACTTTATTATCTTTATAGTTTCTAGATTTTACAGTGCAATTTCTTCAGTGTCTTTATTTTCTATGTCCATATATACAAGGGAGCAAGGCATATAATATGTAGAGAAGGAAACTCGTCCTCCTATAAAAAATAAAAAAACGCAAGAAAAAGCGTGACAGATAATAGCGACCCGACTAAATGATAGTCTAAAAATATACATTTATGAACTACTGCTCTTAAATGAAACCATTCAATGTGTCACTTGTCATTTGGAAAAACGAACACCTGTACACTTTGCATTAAAAAGCGAGTAATGGAATTTAATATGACTTAGGAAATTAATATTTTAGCCAATGAGAGAGAGGGAGGAACAGAGTGAAAGAGATATTTACGCTTTATATTCTAGCGTTTTAGAAAATGGATCTTCATGGTAAATTTCCTGAGTTATCTTCTGCTTACTTTTAAGGCAAAGAGTACAATTGTTAATTTGTGCAAATGATTAGTAGCCTAATCATTGAATGGTAGGATTATGATGGTTTCCATTCAGAGCAGTGGTCAGTTAATGTTTATATTTAGGCTGCTTATGCATTCAGTCGGTCCGTGATAGTCCGCTACACTTTCTCTCGCTGTTTCGTTACAGCGACCGTGTTATTTGCTTTTTATTCAAATAATGTGTTTCACGTCATCATACTTCCACAAGAAGCTGCTGCTCACTCTGTATAAAGTATGTACAATGCGTATTCTCCATTTTGGCATCAGTAAATCTGTGATCGACCTCGCGGTCTTTTGAGGAAATCCGTGGATGTGCATCTATCTGAATTAGTTCAGCCTGGCTCGACCTAGTCGCTCCTCCTCAGCCTGGCTTGGCCTTTGTGAAACGCACCAAGCCATGATGCACAGATTAGACTAGGTCAAGCCTCGCTTTATCAGTTATCCTGGATTTATATATTCTGCTTTTGTGAAACAGGCACCAGACTATCAAAATAAAACAGGAAGCAGAACATAAACAGGGAAACATGAAATTGACTAAACACAGAAACTTGACACAACACTAAACACAAGTGAGAATAACAACAAAAACAGGAAACATACAGAAAACTACTAAGCAACAGAAACGGCACAAAACACAAGGCAAAATACAGAAACCAAAACAGAATGCAAGGCATAAACGCAGAAACCACAACAACCGTATCTAATGCTGCTTGACAGGCAGCATTAAAATCAGCGCACAGATATTCAACAGCTGAATATGAACACGGAGAGACAATTTAAATTAAAATTAAAAACAGAGGAAAAATGAGCAGCGGTGGAAGGGATAACCATCCGACCACGGCGCACAGAAACACACGGTTTAACTACAACACAAGAAAGAGAAATTTCAAATACCACTGGCATATGGTCTGAAAAAAAGCATCACTGACTTCAAGATTTGAAACAGTTAAGCCATGAGTTAAAACCAAGTCAAGAGTGTGCCCACGTTCCTGCGTGGGACCAGATACAAACTGTACAAGATTAAAACACTCAATAACATCCAAAAACGCTCTTGCCATTGAGTTCTCAGGACAGCACACATGGATATTAAAATCTCCTACAATAAGGAGACAGTCATACATTGGCACTAACTCAGCCAAAAACTGAGAAAAGTCATTGATGAAATCCAGTTTCTGCCCCCGAACCCAGATTGGGAGCTGGTTCCATAGGAGCGTAGCCTGATAACTGAAGGCTCTTGCTCCCATTCTACTTTTATAAACTCTAGGTACCACCAGTAACTCTGCATTCTGGGAGCACAGTGCTCTAGTGGGACAATAAGGTATTAGGAGCTCTTCTAGATATGATGGTGCTTGACCATTTAGAGCTTTGTAGGTCAGGAGAAGGACTTTAAAGTCAATCCTGAATTTTACAGGAAGCCAATGCAGAGAAGCTAAAACAGGAGAAATATGATCTCTTTTCTTAGTTCTTGTGAGAACACTCGCTGCAGCATTCTGGATCAGCTGGAGAGTCTTAAGGGACTTATTTGAGCAACCTGACAGTAGGGAATTACAATAGTCCAGCCTGGAAGTAACAAATGCATGGACTAGTTTTTCAGCATTGTTTTGAGACAGGATATTCCTAATTTTGGCAATGTTACGAAGATGAAAAAAGTTCTTGAGGTTTGTTTTAGATGGCCGTTAAAGGATATATCCTGATCAAAAATAACCCCTAGATTTCTGACAGTAGTGCTGGAGGCCAGGGCAATACCATCCAGAGTAACTATGTCTTTAGATAATGAGGTTCGGAGGTGTTTAGGGCCCAGCACAATAACTTCGGTCCAGGATTTTATATCTTTAATGCACGCTTGAAGTTTAGCTAGCTGACTAGTTTCGTCTGGTTTGATTGATAAGCAAAATTGGGTGTCATCCGCATAACAGTGAAAGTTAATTGAGTGTTTCCTAATAATATTACCAAGAGGAAGCATATATAAGGCGAATAGAATTAGTCCAAGCACTGAGCCTTGTGGAACGCCACGGCTAACTTTAGCGTACTTGGAGGATTTATCGTTAATATTAACAAATTGAGATCGATCAGAGAAATAGGACTTAAACCAGCTTAGAGCAATTCCTTTAATGCCAACTAAGTGATCCAATCTCTGCGACAGGATTGTATGGTCAATAGTGTCAAATGCAGCACTAAGATCTAGTAAAACAAGAATGGAGACAAGTCCTTTGTCTGCAGCAGTTACAAGGTCGTTAGTAATTTTCACCGGTTTTATCACAGCTATTTTAAATGACTGCAATACATAACCTGTTAATAAGGACATATTGATCATATCTAGTAATGAAGTGTTTACCACGGGTAACGCTTCTTTGAGTAGTCTCGTTGGGATGGGGTCTAAGAGACAGGTAGATGGCTTAGCTGAGGATATCTTTAACATTAATTGTTGAAGATCTATAGGATAAAAGCAGTATATGTCGGGACTAGTCGTTCCTTCTAGCAGTCCTGCATTTAAATGTGAACCGTTAGAAGTTGAGGGCAAAAGATGATGAATTTTATCTCTTATTGTTATAATTTTATCATTAAAGAAGTTCATGCAGTCCTCATTACTTAGAGCTAGAGGAATAGATGGCTCAGTAGAGCTGTGGCTATCTGTCAGCCTGGCTACAGTGCTGAAAAGAAACCTTGGGTTGTTCTTGCTTTCTTCTATTAGTGAAGAGTAATAGTCTGATCTGGCCTTTCTTAGGGCCTTCCTATAGGTTTTTAGACTTTCTTGCCAATCCAAACGGGATTCTTCCACTTTGGTGGAATGCCACTTACTTTCGAGGTTTCGCGAGATTTGTTTTCATTTGCGAGTTTGGGAGTTATACCAAGGTGCTAGTTTCCTTTGCTTCATCATCTTCTTTTTTAGGGGAGCAACAGAGTCTAAGGTTGTCCGTAGGCAAGTCGTAGCACCGTCTACAAATGTATCAATTTGAGAGGGACTGAGGTTAACATAGAGGTCCTCTGTTATGTTAAGGCATGACATAGAGTCAAATGCTGTTGGAATATCTTCTTTAAATTTAGCTATAGCACTGTCAGATAGGCATCTAGTGTAGAAGCTTTTATCTAATTTAGTATAGTCAGGTAGTAAGAATTCGAAAGTAATTAAAGAATGATAATACCGAATTCTGCGGAAATATTAAATCCTCAATTTCAATACCATATACCAGCACAAGGTCGATGGTGTGGTTAAAACAGTGCGTCGCCTTGTGCACACTGACTGAAACGGATTGAATCCAGTAATGAGTTGGAAGCAGTACTAAGGCTATCATTGTCAACGTCCACATGGATATTAAAATCCCTTACAATAAGTACTTTGTCTGATTTAAGGACTAAACATGATAAAAACTGAGAATTCAGATAAAAATTCAGAATACGGACCTGGAGCCCTGTAAATAACAACGAATATAACTGGCTGTAATGTTTTCGGTTTTGGATGTACAAGATTAAGAACAAGACTTTCAAACGAGTTATAATTTAGTTTAGGTTTAGGATTAATTAACAGGCTTGAATCAAAGATGGCTGCAACTCCCCCTCCTCGGCCTGAGCCTCTAGGAATTTGAGTATTAATATGACTGGGAGGAGTCGCTTCATTTAGACTAACATTCTTCATGGCCCAGCCAGGTTTCAGTAAGACAAAATAAATCAATGTTATTATCTGATATCAAATCATTTACCAATACTGCTTTAGAAGACAAAGATCTAATATTTAATAGTCCACATCTAATTTTCAAAACAAATTTCTAACTTGATTTATCAGTATCAGAGATGCAGGTCTCTGAGAGAGTGCCTGAGGGCTTTGCAAGTGGCATAATTAATATCTTTTTTTTAAATAAAGAAGAAAACAACAACTTAGATAATAATAGACCAATCAGCCTGTTGAACAATGATTATAAAATTCTTACCAAAATTATTGCAAATAAAATAAAGCATGTAGTATCCTCTGTGGTTGGAGAGACACAGTCTTATAGTGTACCAGGGAAAGATATATCTGATTCAATACTGACCGTTAAAGAAACTGTTAAAAACATGGTAGCAGAGTCTGGAGTGTGGCTGGGAGTTGACATGCAGAAAGCATTTGATAGAGTGGAACATTCCTTTTTGTTTAACACCTTACACACAATGGGATTTGGGGATAAAGTGATTGCATGGATTAAATTGCTTTATAATAATGCATATAGTAAAGTCAAATGTAATGGAGACTATACGGAGTCTTTCCCAATCACGAGATCAATAAGGCAGGGTTGTCCCTTGTCTTCACTCCTGTACAGTATTGTGGCAGAACCCTTGGCAGTACTGCTACTACAAGACACAGGAATTAAAAGGTATCAATTTGAACAATCAGACAACTGTTAAAATTGTTCAGTATGCTGATGATATTAATTTTTTTGCTCGTACGTGTAAAGAAATAGATTTATTTCTGACACACATGACGAGCTATCAATTAGCTTCAGGTGCAATGATTAACATTGGAATCAGAGTGCACTGCTTTTAATTTGGATCAAAAATGTATACCAAAGTGGGGTTTTAAAAATGTGAATGCACCTAGGAAGGTATTAAGAGTATTTGTAGGACAACATGTGCAGGCTGCTATAAACATGACCTGGGAATCTGTGATTGAGAAAATAAAAAAGGTCTTAAACATGTGGAGGAAGGTAATTGTATGTATTGTATGTATTGTCAATATGCTGGTATTTTCTCTGGTGACTCATGTTTTAAATACTTGTGAAACTCCGATGTGGGCTATTGAGGGAATTAATCGACTCGTAAATCAATTCTTATGGAAATCAAAAGGGGTGACTATAAGGCATGGGGTGATGATTAATAAAGTAACTAACGCACATGCGCACATGGTGATGTGGTCTCTCTGCCATCCTGTTTTCAAGCAACAGTATTTATTTCAACCGCTCACACACTTTTAACATAACTTTCCAACCATAACCTGTGTGCCTCTGTCTGCCCAGCTACAGTCAGCCATGCAGCCCGTTGCTCCCAACTTTTGAAAAAAGGAACACCAAAACAATTTCTCACAGCCCAGTCCTGTCTCTGAGGTGAGTGGCAGTCATCTGAAGCTCCAGCACACTACTGCAGATAAAGGGATAGTGTAATTAGGCCAACACCAATCAGCTGGGACAAATAACTCACCTGGCACTGCTCTCCTGATCTATCTCCACTGTAGCTGATTGCAGACCACGCCCACCTCCACATACACTGTTTTAGTTACACCTGGATTTTGAAGCTATTGAGGCCAAGGGTAACTTTTCATTCCTAAATGAGTGAGCAGTAAATCTAAAGTCAATATTGTAGTTTTCTACTGCATGGTTATATTGAATTGAATCAGCTTGCAACATTTTTGGAATGATTTCTGGATGCAAAATAATACCTCAGTAGACAGGCTACATTACAAAGCCCATGATTCAATTCAATTGAATCTTATTTCCAATCAAAATTATTCATAGAGCACATTTAAAAACAGCAACAGTTGACCAAAGTGCTGTACAATCAGAAAAACAAAAACATAGAAAGAAGACAATGAACAGTTTAACAGCAAAATAATAGTAATAATGAAAAGCAACTATTGTAATGTGTCTCAGGCCTAGTCCACACGGACACGGGTATTTTTATTACCGGAGTTTTTTCTCCTCCGTTTAAAAAAAAAAAAACCCGTCCACATGAAAACGCAAAAACACGCTGTCAAGCGCTGTCAAGAGCATGCCACACCAGCAGGCGGCGATATAACCCAAATCGTAAAGTCACCTTGGCCAATCAGAAGCCTAGAAAAAAGTTACATCCTACTCATCCGCCATTGAAAAGAATCGTCAACAAACATCAACAAAGCAGTTAGCGGCGCACAATATGACGTCAAACACAGCGGTTAACAGCGCACACTCTGACGTCGCAAGGCAAAAAATCCCGGTTATACTGTCCACACGACAACACTGTAACCGGCGGTTCTGAAAATGCTCACCCTGGCCGGAGTTTTCAAAAATGTTCGGTTACAGTGCCCTGAAACTCGATTTCGTGTGGACGGAAGGCCGAACCGCGTAAAAAAAGTCACGGTTATAAAACTACCTGTGTTCGTGTGGACATGGCCTCAGCCTGAGAATAAAAACATGTTTTTAGATGAGATTCAACAGACAGGGTAGGCGCCAGCCTGATATGTAGAAGCAATTGATTCCAGAGTTTAGGGGATACTACTGCAAATGCACCGTCTCCCCTGTTCTTCAACCTTGTTCTTGGGACCGCAAGGAGCAACTGGTCGGCTGACCTGAGCTAGCCCAGTAAATGCTTTGTCCGTAAACAATAGTATCTTGACATCAATTCTGAAACGTACAAGGAGCCAGTGAAGGAAGGGCGGAGGAGGAGGAGGAGGGTGAAGAGTGACCAATGCTGTCTACCAAACATCTGTCAGACAAGTAGGATCGGAACCATTCCAGGGCAGTACAACCGACACAGTGCTCCAGGCGAGCCATCACGATGTTGTGGTCTACTGGATCGAAAACTGTTGAAAGATCTAGAAGCATTAGAATTAGTGCTGTCAGTTAAACGCGTTAACGGCCTTATTGCAAACATCACAACAAAATCTTTTTTTTTACATGCTGTTGCGACAACTAGAAAAACGACATCACCACACCGGATCTAGCTTGACTGGAAACACAACAACAGGCACGCCGCACACACTGGTTTGGGCTTGGAGCCGGCCAAAGAGTAGTAGGCTAACGTTAAGTTTTAAGTGGATGGTGAGCGTGAGACGCTGAAATGGATACCAATAATATTATGAATGGAAAGATTACTTTTAAAAAGTTGCCAAATGGTTCCATTGACAGGACTAAAGTGATGTGTGTGTTTTGTGGTTGTGAACTCAGCTATCATCGCAGCACGTCGTCCAGTCTGAAATACCAGTTATTCTACTTAATTTAGGAATGCTTGATTCTGACTTCCGGTAACGGCGGCAAGCTAGGCAGTCGTGATATTCCGACCCTCCGCTACACTTGAGTAAAGAATGTTCGAATTACAACATACAACTATGAGAAAGTAAGTAAACGTGTTTGGCAAGGGATCCTGATGTCGTCTGCAGGAACTAAACTGGGCAAACTTTGCAACAAAAATCTGCAAGCAAAAATTTCGGACTTTGGCTCGACTAAGGAGGACTAATTCTGGAGGCTATAAGACATCTGAAGGATGATTTCTCCAGCGGATTTGACGGGGTATTGAGTGCTATTGAGTGCTAAAGACAGTCTAAAGCTGTGGAACAATTTAACGCACCACAACGCCAACGTCATCCACAAGCGACAGCAGTCGACGGGAAAGAGGCAGCCGGTAGCTGCCTTCAATCTCCTAACCAACAGTTAGATCTATAGCCTAGTCTCTTTTATACTAATATAGTGTTTTAAAATAACCAAAGTTACATTATTTTGTGTAGTAAGCATTAGCCTCACGCTAAATCATCAAGACTAGGCCTACCGGATCGACTAACGTTAGCTCCATGGCTACCTCTACACCTAGCGAGTCCCCACTTCCCCACAGGATTCCCCCGTTGTTTAAGAATACAAACAAAGAAATTGCTGACCTTAGGAAAGATTTTCGTCGGCTTTCCGTGGACTTAAAAACCAAAGATGCTTTGTTAACCCTCCTGCCCTCAGCTTCTCCAACCGTTTTACTGCCCTGTCGGAGTCAGAACTAGGGCTGTTGGAACGAATACCAAAATTTGAATATAATTTGAATAGTAAAAAATAATCAATACTATTCGAATGCTGAAATTACTATTCGAATGTGCCTTTTTTTTTTAAATATGTTGGCTAACGGGCCACTTCTAATGTCATGTGACGGATCACCATCGTCTGTGACAACAGGGCTGAGTGATACACCCGCTGAGAAGCCAACTCTGGTTATTGGGAGCTCTATACTGCGATATGTGAAGCCGGCGGCGGCCCCAGCGGCTACGGTCATATGCGTCCCCGGGGCCAGAGCGGGCGATATAGAAACCCATCTAAAGCTGCTGGCTAAAAAGAATCGTAAATACAGTAAGATCATACTTGATAATGGTAATGATACCCGATTACGTAAATCGGAGATCACTAAAATGAATGTTGAGTCACTTTGTGCATATGCAAAGACAATGTCAGACTCAGTAGTGTTTCCTGGACCCCTCCAAAACTTGACTAGTGATGAAATGTACAGCCGTACGTCATCCTTCCACCGCTGGTTGTCGGGGTGGTGCCCAGCTAATGATGTGGGCTATGTGAATAACTGGGGGGCGTTCTGGGGAAAGCCTGGTCTGATGGAGAGAGATGGCATTCATCCCACCTGGGACGGAGCCGCTCTCGTATCAAAATATCTGACCAAGTTTATTATTGGTCATAAACCATGACAACCCAAGTTTGATATTAGTAATCAGAGGTGCAATGCGCCCCTCTGTGCTTCCGTTAGAGCAGCCACCCACTCATAGTCTAATAAACACGGTGTCTGTCCCCCGGATCAGATCAGTTAAATCAAAGGTAAACAAAAGATGCGCTATACTTATGAAAGAAATAAAAAATAATCAGTCAAGCTGGCTATGCTTTATGAGGATACAAATCATAGTTGAATTATAGTTGTGTGTTTAGTGGAAGAGCACTGTGACAGCTTAGTCATGCAAAATGAGAAAAGGATACTGTTGTACTGTTGTACAGCAGCACTGTATGACGGTGGTCAGAAAGCAACAAGAGTGCAGCAACAAAGTTAATATCAGTTTGATATCAGTTTGACCATGAGAATAAGTTACTCCTCAACCTGTGACAGGCAACAGCGGCGCATTGTTCTTTCTGACCATCAGCATAGCTAAAGTCTGCCTAACAGCTGATGAAGAGGGCGTGTGACAAAAGACTGGGACCAGTCTGTGCACCAACCAGGGGACGCTAAGTCTGAACCACGGTACTCCTCCAACTTTTAATAAACAAATCAAAATGCTCTTAGAGACTGATATATGAATTCATGTATAAGCCAGAAAATTCAGTCTGATGAGAGAAGCCTGTGTGCCTGCTCAACTCGGACCCGTGTACACGTTTATGCTCTTATGATTTTACTTAAATAAATACTTGTTAAACTTTTAAATCCTCTCCTTGCCTACTTAGTGGATTTTGAAACGCAAAACTTAACAACCTAATTGGAATTAAAATGACTGCAACGACAGAACAAAATAGGAAAATTAGATGTGGATTATTAAATATGTCTGAATGAAGCCACTCCTCCCAGTCATATTAATACTCAAATTCCTAGAGGCTCAGACCGAGGAGGGGGAGTTGCAGCCATCTTTGATTCAAGCCTGTTAATTAATCCTAAACCTGAACTAAATTATAACTCGTTTGAAAGTCTTGTTCTTAATCTTCAACATCCAAAATGGAAAACATTACAGACAATTATATTCGTTGTTATCTACTGAGCTCCAGGTCCGTATTCAGAATTTTTTTTTTTTACAAAAACAAAAAGAAAACAACAAAAACCCTCTCTCCGCAAGACAAGATATTAAAGGTGCAATATGTAATATTGTGTGTAATACTGGCAGCTAGCGGTTAAAATAGTTACTGCACTACCAATTCAAAATACTGGAGAGTTGTCTCCCCCGCCCCCTCCTGCCCAGACTCCAAGTTCACGTGGGTTGCCAGGCTGAGACCGCAGCATTCACAACAATGTTGCTAGACACTTTTCTCACATAGCCAGACATTACTCCACAGCACAGCAGAGTAGCTAACGTTAGATGCTAGTCTCACATAGCCAGACATTACTGCACAGCACAGCGGAGTAGCTAACGGTAGATGCTAGTCTCACATAGCCAGACATTACTCCACAGCACAGCGGAGTAGCTAACGGTAGATGCTAGTCTCACATAGCCAGGCATTACTCCACAGCACAGCGGAGTAGCTAACGGTAGATGCTAGTCTCACATAGCCAGGCATTACTCCACAGCACAGCGGAGTAGCTAACGGTAGATGCTAGTCTCACATAGCCAGGCATTACTCCACAGCACAGCGGAGTAGCTAACGGTAGATGCTAGTCTCACATAGCCAGACATTACTGCACAGCACAGCGGAGTAGCTAACGGTAGATGCTAGTCTCACATAGCCAGACATTACTGCACAGCACAGCGGAGTAGCTAACGGTAGATGCTAGTCTCACATAGCCAGACATTACTCCACAGCACAGCGGAGTAGCTAACGGTAGATGCTAGTCTCACATAGCCAGACGTTACTGCACAGCACAGCCGAGTAGCTAACGGTAGATGCTAGTCTCACATAGCCAGACATTACTGCACAGCACAGCCGAGTAGCTAACGGTAGATGCTAGTCTCACATAGCCAGACGTTACTGCACAGCACAGCCGAGTAGCTAACGGTAGATGCTAGTCTCACATAGCCAGACATTACTCCACAGCACAGCAGAGTAGCTAACGGTAGATGCTAGTCTCACATAGCCAGACGTTACTCCACAGCACAGCCGAGTAGCTAACGGTAGATGCTAGTCTCACATAGCCAGACATTACTCCACAGCACAGCAGAGTAGCTAACGGTAGATGCTAGTCTCACATAGCCAGACGTTACTCCACAGCACAGCGGAGTAGCTAACGGTAGATGCTAGTCTCACATAGCCAGACGTTACTCCACAGCACAGCGGAGTAGCTAACGGTAGATGCTAGTCTCACATAGCCAGACGTTACTGCACAGCACAGCGGAGTAGCTAACGGTAGATGCTAGTCTCACATAGCCAGACGTTACTCCACAGCACAGCGGAGTAGCTAACGGTAGATGCTAGTCTCACATAGCCAGACGTTACTCCACAGCACAGCGGAGTAGCTAACGGTAGATGCTAGTCTCACATAGCCAGACGTTACTCCACAGCACAGCGGAGTAGCTAACAGTAGATGCTGGCTATGTTGACAGTCATAAAAGCCTGTGCTCACGCGGAGCTCCGTACCCAACTGACAGACACACTTTTTCGGCTTAAAATTACAGTATGAACCGCTAAAAACACAACAACCTCACTGTCCTCTCCACACGCCAGTCAGGCACACTTCCTCGGCTTAGAATTACACGCTAAAAATACCGCTACCTTGCCGACGGAACACACTTCATTGGCTTAGAATTACGGCAACAATCGCCAAACACACTGCAAACTCACAGTCCTCAATTTCTGATTTACAGCCCCCCTCTCGTGGCTTAAAATAACTCACCGTTGTCGGCTCCAGCCGCTGAAGAGGCTACACGCTGTAAACAGCCATGGGCTGCTTGCCTGGTCCTCCCGGTAACGTTAACAGTTAGCAGGGTTAGCATGGCGGCGTTAGCCAGGACCAGTTGGGATCACTTTACTGGCTATGTCTCAATTGTTTTTGCGAGTAACCAACTCGGGTACTCTAGCTATATAATTCAATGTGAGTACACAAATGTTGAAATGACAAAAAATGCCTGTCCCTAGTAGCTGTGATAAATTAGCCTGAAGCTAATGCTAACCTGTTCAGGAGAAAATAAGCCAACTCTGCGTCCTTTTGGGATCTAAGCTGTCTCCATCTTTCAAATACATCTCCAATATTTACCAGGGGGTTGTTACGTCTCTGGTCACGCAACTGTTAGAAACATGCTGTTTTCTTTTTTTATGTCATGTAGAATCTATCTCCGTTGATCCTGTTGGTTTGTTTGCTGCTTTCATGGCTGTACTACCGTTACAGCTGTAGCGTGCTGGGTTTTGCTAAGAAATAACTAAAAGACGTGTTTGTTCTAATTTCTGGAGGAGGAAGGAGAGGCTGTGGTCGAATTGAAAGTTAAGCAAAAAGTTTAATGAACTGCATGAAAACGACAAGACAAAACACAATCAAACATAAAACACTAAAACACTGCAGCTGACAGCGGACTGATCTCATGCTTCTCCTTGCGGAGTTACAGAAGAACAGTCATGTGACATGACAAACAAATACGCTGTAAACAGCTGACTTCAACGTGCTTCCCCTGTCGGGGTCACAGATTGAAGTGCCGACATCACCTCAGTTTCCGAATTATATTCCTGTGGAATTGTGGGTCTCTGATTAAAGACACACCTCTGATTTTAGGTTTACCCCAGGTCACAGACAAAGGTCGTTTCACATGGTAGTGCCGATTCTGTCTAATCACGTCTGGCCCTGCAGGGAGTGGCTCCCCAAAACCGACGGTGTGAGCCAGACCAATGCTAATCAGTGTAGTTATTTGATTAGATCTAGCAAGTACATTTTTTTTAAAACATAAGCCGGGTTTTAACTTTTTAACTTCAACAATCCCTCATTTTCACAGTGATTAGTGACTTGTATTCCATTTGAAACAAAAACAGAAACACTTAATTAAATCAGAAGATATTAAAGCTGTTGACCAGGTAAAGACAATGGAAGGGAAAACATCTTAGAAATCAAAGAAAACAAAACCAAATTCAAGTTTCCACACTGCACTTCAAATACTGCACAAGGAATAACTTGTCTCACATCTGTAATGCAATCTGGTGGGCTGAAATCTATTCTATGGCAGAACATATCTTTTATCTGGCTCAAGGAAAAAATGAATTAGGTTTGATCTTAATCTCAAAGGAGCTAAAAAAAAAAAAATGATACACACACACTTCCATATATGCTGACAGTTCAGATGGAGTGAGCACAAGGAAACAGTCTTCATCAATGACCTTTCTGTAGTGAAAGATGCAGACTGGGGAATGGTCTGAAATCCAGATTTTGAAAAGTTCTTTGTTCAGTCTTGTCCAATCTGAAAATTTGGGACAAAATCTCAGATCGCTGCTGGTTCATTCTCATGCACCCAGCACAGGCGGCAACGTCACCAAAAACCTTAGCAGGCTATGGCGCACTCTTGACGTCACATTTGCGCGCCTAGCTTGGCTGCAGCTGCTGTAAAAACTGCTCTTATCCTCCTGAGCATTCTGGCCCTTTAACCGTTGAAACATGAAGGTGACAGATCAGAGGGGAGCCCAGGGTCTCCTTGTGGATTTACTGCTGACCCAATTCTCCTCACTCCCCTTGTTGGCGTTGGTGTCCATCTCACTGTGCTGGCATTCAAGCGTTACATCCTGTAGGAAAAAGCCATCCTTAGCTTTTTTGGTGTGTCAGCAGGTCCAGGGTCAGGGGGTGGGATCCAGTCTCCTTGCTCTGTCAGGAAACCACCGCAGGAAGTCAGCAGCAGTGATGCTCCATGCTCTCCGTCAGCGTCTGGTCAGATGAACTGGGTTCCTGTAGGCACTCTGCTGGGCTTGAAGTTGAAGTGTGAACCTGGTTCCTTGTGATGCGTCTCTCCCACTCCACTGCAGCGCTGGTGTCCAGCAGCACCTTGCATGAATCTGTCCTGGATTCCTTGATCAGATGTAGTCATCAGGCTGAATGACTTCATCAGCAGGAATCTGGAGGCTGCTTTCACCTGTGAATAAAATGGCTTTGACACATTGACTTTTTGCAAAAGTCATATTAGTGTTTTAATTTCAGGCAATGTCTAGGGGTGAAAACAATGAAGAAGAAAAAATTTGATAGTTTGTCCTTGATTTGTCCATTAATTTCTCATGGAAGGAGAAATGTCCTTTGTCATCTGTGTTTTCCAAAGTTCTTAAGACAATGGGCAAAAAGCTTCAGTCCATAACACAATAAATGATCCCAAAAAGTCATGAGTCCATTGTAAACATACAGTACACATGATACAGATCATCAATTACAAAAACACAAAAACAAAAAATAAAACTCCACAATTTTCTTTCTCAATGGGGGAATGTGGGCTGCGTGATTCATCTTTTACTATTACTTAAAACATTTTTTACAAACTTGGTCAGCAAATTGCTTTTTTTTTTTTTAAATCAATTTCTATGTCACAAATCTATCTTTTGTGCCACTTTTAATATTCTGAGCAGAAGATTTGCATAGCACTCTGTGTGGCCAGCACAGAGGCTTTACTAATCCTCTGATCTCCCCCCATTTTTTATTTATTTTTTTAACAAAATATTTACAACTAGGGAATAAAAATAATAAAAAAAATCAACAAACCATAAAGAAATATCAATGGAATTACTACTACCTTGACTCTCTCAACCCTATGATTTCTCAGAGACATCATCAGAAACATGAAAAAGAATAAAAACTAACAAAACAAAAGAAAATAGTGGAAAAGATTAGCTACAGTAAGATCAGAATGCTTAAAAATACAATTAATTTATCTTCATGTGCCTGTTATTTATCATTTTTAGTGAAAAACAAACCAATTTTTTTGTCAAAATGCCCAAAATGCAAAATGCATCTACCAAATGTATCCATTGAAAACCCTCTAAGACTCTTAAATTCTTTTTGTGACAATTTTAGCTAGTGTTACATTG
Organism: Perca flavescens; assembly: GCF_004354835.1. Classification (NCBI taxonomy): domain Eukaryota; kingdom Metazoa; phylum Chordata; class Actinopteri; order Perciformes; family Percidae; genus Perca; species Perca flavescens. The sequence goes on from NC_041350.1 coordinate 30,288,772, forward strand.
CTTAAAGTAGCTCAATTTATTTCTCCATACTGCCACGTTTATCTCCACCCCCCATTGAACTCTCTTCCCAGGTAGAATGAGGGATTCACATTGGTGAGAGTGTAAATTCAAACAAAGGCACCTTTTGTCTTGGTTTTGTGTGAAATAAAAGAATATGTGTGAAAAAATGCAAACAGCTGCTGTTTTGACTTGCATTAGGCTTATCAATCACTCAGACACAATTCTACTCAATGCAAAAACCAAAAAATTACAGATGATTCAAAATAAAATGCACTTATCTCAACTACCTGAAACATTGGAGCAACAAACATTAATTCACAAAGACTCTGAGTAAATTTACATGCAATCTGTCTGCTTGTGTTAAAACAAGGTGTGAAAACCCCCCTGTGTCTCCTAAACGGTCCTCCATTAACACAGGAGACTGATACTGTAAGAGTTTGTTTGTTGGAAGAATAACTGAAGTTTAGTCAAGGAACAGGAAAATGGATTTAAAGTTTAAAGAAATCTAAGACTAAGGTATTCCCAAGGTGGTCCATATAAGACAACACTAAAAACAAACAGGAAATGTAATCAAATGAAACTAATCATTTGATTACATTTTAATTTTACTCAGTTCATACTCCATTCTGTTTTACTGGTAAAACTTTTGGTTCAAATCAAATGAGATAACTGTGGGACAAAATTCAAAAAGGGTTCTTAAATGAGTTTACCAAACTACCAGAAGCAATTTTTTCTGGGCGGCTGTGTCTATTCATAATTCATCATTATGCCAATCAAAACCTACTTTTTGTTCACAGCGTGGTCAAATTAGTTCTAACCTTTTTTAGTTTGGGAGGGGGCCTGTCCTGAGTTGGTGTCGCTCTGTGGTGCTCCGGTGACAGATTTGGACCTGTGAAGAAGAACTTGAGTAAAATTAGAGAGAGTCCTTATTATCTGCTGCTCTTATCTGCCACAAATCCAACAATGAGCTATCTCTGGGCAGCCCTGGCAGTTGTAATATCCCTCCCCTGTTAAGTATTTCACTTTTTATTAACAAATGACAGAGCTTCGCAGGAGCCACCACGCGGCCATCATGCGATCTCCAAAGACCTTGTTCTGACTTATTTGCACCTTTTAAAAGCCACTGGTTTTGCTCACAGATGCTTGCCTGTTCCTGCATTCTCTGTATGTTTTCTTCAGTTAATTCAAGGCTCTTGTTTGTCTGTAGGCATACCAATTGTCTGTTGTAATCATAAGGTATTTGTGTTGGGGGACCCCTGATAGAACAATCTCTGGCCCAGTGTGTAAGCTGCCCACAAGTGAAGCAGCCAGGGAATCCTCTTGGTCTACCCTCATACTGTCCTCTTTTGTGCGCTCTCTGGTGCTGCATGTGTTGTGGCGTGACTGGTTCTGCCATGATGTTAAATCGTCTATCCCTGACTTTGTAAAAATGAAACAATGACTAAATTAAAACAGAAACAAAATAAAATGGAATGGAATCAATGCTATCAATTCAACACAAACAAATTTCCACAATTAGTCCACAAGCGCTGAGCTGCGCGCTCTCAATTTAAACAACCCAATCTTATTTACAAAAATTAGTTAGTTCCTGTCACAACCAACACAGGAGTCACCTTCCGCAAACTCCGTCATATTTACACTAGCTTATCACAACACAATTTCAACACATCACCGCGGACTCAAATCCCAACACAATTCTAAAAAAATATTTACAGTAGGCTATGTACAATTTCCTAAGTGTTTTTTACACAATTCGACTATACCTTTATTAAATTGATTTTCCTATTTCCATGCTATGGTCACGAGAAAGAACTGGGGGGTCTTCCACTGATGCCTTTCTTCCGCCGCCGCGAAAGTAGCTTCTCCAGGGCCTACGTCCCCACAGCTGTTTAAGCTGGCTTTGAAAAAGTCTTAATCTTTCCTCCGTGCCTTACAGAGACTTACTCTGTCGCCGCCCTCGCGGTCTTTTATTTAAAAATTTTCAGAGTCTAACTCGGGCCGGCTCTTACGGTCTTTTACTCATTCCTTTCAAAGTCTAATACTTAGGCTGACTTCACGGACATTTTAATATTTTTTCAAGGGCTCCACCCCGGCCGACTGTACGGACCTCTATAGACTATGCACACGGTACCAACACTTTCAAAGGCTTCACCTTCGGCCGACTTCTACGGACTTATTGTGTGTGCATTAGCCTAATAATACCATGGATTTCACAGGCCATTTAAGCTTCCAATCACCACATATATCACACACAAATCACATACAAGTACTTTTGACTTATCGTTTTCAACGTGTTCTCAATTGGGCATTACTTTATCATTACTTTTTCAGATTTTAATAGACTTACCAGTTGATGCTGCTGAATTTTTACATCTAAAAACGTTTCCTATATAAGCTTTGCAGCGTTTTGATAAAACCTCTCAGTGGTCTGGGCCCATGTGAAAATTCAGCAAGTCACCATGATTCAGTCTTTCAATTTGCCTTTTTCCTTTTGTCCTCCAAAAATCCACGTCAAGGGTCACCATCTGTTAAGAATTCTCTAAATTGACGTGTTCTTTGATTTCTGGAGGAGGAAGGAGAGGCTGTGGTCGAATTGAAAGTTAAGCAAAAGGTTTAATGAACTGCATGAAAACGACAAGACAAAACACAATCAACATAAAAGATAAAACACTGCAGCTGACAGCGGACTGATCTCATGCTTCTCCCTGCGGAGTCACAGAAGAACAGTCATGTGACATGACAAACAATACGCTGTGAACAGCTGACTTCAACGTGCTTCCCCTGTCGGGGTCACAGATTGAAGTGCCGACATCACCTCAGTTTCCGAATTATATTCCTGTGGAATTGTGGGTCTCTGATTAAAGACACACCTCTGATTTTAGGTTTACCCCAGGTCACTGACAAAGGTCGTTTCACATGGTAGTGCCGATTCTGTCTAATCACGTCTGGCCCTGCAGGGAGTGGCTCCCCAAAAGCAGAAACAATAGTTACCTTTCCTGTGGGGACAATGAGTCTTCTTCATATGTTAAATGTCAGACATGACCTGATTAATTCTTTAGAAGCTAGGTTTTAGGTGAGACACTCAAATGCTGTATTAGTGTACTTGATTAAATTTAGCTGCAGGCCCCATTAAACATTGTTTTCAAAACTTAAGCCGGGTTTTGACTTTTTAACTTCAACACTTTGAAACAATTACATTCACAATGAATAACTTTTTCACATATATCACGACACCTCCCCCCTTTTTAGGTCGATCCTTTCTAAATAAGTTGTACCCGCCTATAGTCACATCCTTATCAGAAATAATTTGTTGAGCCAAGTTTCACTTAAAACAAAAACATCGGCATTGGTTGAAAGTGCCCAGATACAAACCATATCTATTTTGCCAACCAGACTACGAACATTCAAATGACAAAATCCCAAGCCCTTTCTGCATTTAAAGCTTTCAGGGGTGTCATATGACATATTTTGCTGTGGGCCTGGATTTGGATGAACATTTCCAGAAATTAATAGCAACAATATAAGCACAAGTCTCTGTTTAGGCAGTTTCCAATGATGGTGGTTGTGGATGACTGTCAAGTTTAAAAGTGCTGCTCCTTGAGATCCCAGATGGTTTTGCAGAGCCATGAGACAGCTTAGACGTTGCACTTCTAATATGCCAGAAGAAAAGAGCAAAGGCTGGGGTCGATTGACCGCAGTCAGCTGATGGCTTGTTTCACTCCTCGCCCGAAGTAAACAATCCGGAAATGAGAGCAACGCGTTTCCATGGCAACAAGGGGAGATTCCAATAGAGATACACAGCGCTATCAAATGCAGCACAGCAAAAAACAACCGTGTCTTTAAATCCATTTTAATTCAAGGACTTTAGTCAATATCCATTACAACTCAAGATCCTCTTTTTCGAGTGGAGTAAATCCACCACTAGCTCCGCCCCGTCCACAGCGTCCTCCCGTAACGCAATGCTGTGAAGCTGGGAGTTAAACTGAATAATTTCCACGGATAAACAATGCGTTCCGAAGTTGCAGCCAACCCGGATAAGGTAAAAACAGCAGTGCTTATTCCAAGGCAAGGCAAGGCAAGGCAGCTTTATTTATATAGCACATTTCAGCAACAGGGCAATTCAAAGTGCTTTACATAAAACATTAAAGAGCAGTTAGAAAACAATTAAAAAACAATAATAAACAAATTAAAAACATTAAAAGACAAGAATAAAATTGATAGTGCAGTATAAGAATAAAAGTTACAGTGCAGTATAAGAAATTAAAGTTAATAAAATAGATTATTTAAAGAAAAGCAACATCAAAAAGATAGGTCTTTAGCTTAGATTTAAAAGAACTGAGAGTTGCAGCGGACCTACAGGTTTCTGGGAGTTTGTTCCAGATATGTGGAGCATAAAAACTGAACGCTGCTTCCCCTGTTTAGTTCTGACTCTGGGGACAACAAGTAGACCTGTCCCAGACGACCTGAGAGGTCTGGGTGGGTCATAATGTAGTAACAGATCAGAAATGTATTTTGGCCCTAAACCGTTTAGTGATTTATAAACCAGTAAAAGTATTTTGAAATCAATTCTTTGAGGCACTGGAAGCCAGTGTAGAGACTTCAGTACTGGAGTGATGTGATCCACTTTCTTGGTTTTAGTGAGGACTCGAGCAGCAGCGTTTTGAATCAGCTGCAGCTGTCTGATTGATTTTTAGGGAGACCTGTAAAGACACCGTTGCAGTAGTCAAGTCTACTGAAGATAAAAGCATGGACAAGTTTTTCCAGATCCTGCTGAGACATAAGCCCTTTAACCCTTGATATATTTTTAAGGTGATAATAGGCTGATTTTTAATTATGTTAATGTGGCTTTTAAAATTTAGGTCTGAGTCCATGACTACACCAAGATTTCTTGCTTTGTCTGTTGTTTTTAACATTGTCGTTTGAAGCTGAGCGCTGACTTTCAATCGTTCCTCTTTTGCTCCAAAAACAACCACCTCCGTTTTTCTTCATTTAATTTAAGAAAGTTCTGGCACATCCAATCATTAATCTGTTCAATGCACATATTTAATTGTTGTATTGGGCTATAGTTCCTAGCGATAAGGTTATGTAAATTTGTGTGTCATCCCATAACTATGGTAACTTATTTTGTTGTTTTCCATAATCTGAGACAGTGGAAGCATGTAGATGTTGAACAGAAGAGGCCCCAGAACTGAGCCTTGGGGAACTCCGCACGTCATATTTGTATGCTCAGATGTATAATTACCTATAGACACAAAGTAGTCCCTATTCTTTAAATAGGATTCAAACCACTTTAGTACTGAGCCAGAATGACCAACCCAGTTTTCCAATCGGTCAAGCAATATTTCATGGTCTACCGTATCAAAAATGCAGTAATACTAAGACTGAAATTTTGCCACTATCTGAGATGGATGTCATTAAAACTTTAAGACTGTCTCAGTGCTGTTTTGAAAACCACTATCTGTTGTTTAAGTGGATGTGAGTTGTTGAAAAGACTTTAACAAGATTTGTCTTAAAAAGTGCTGTGGTTTGATAAACCTATAGTTGCATCAAAACTGTCATGTCTAGATTGTTCTTTTTTAGGAGTGGCTTGATGACTGCCGTTTTCAAGGCCTGTGGGAAGATACCTGAGAGCAGAGATGTGTTTACAATCTGTAGAAGATCAGAAGCCAAACAATTCGAAACATTTTTGAAAACACCCGTTGGTAGAATATCAAGGCAACAGGAGGAGGTTTTCAGATTTTGTATTATGTCCTCCAGGTTTTTAAGGTTGATCGTATGAAATTGTGTCATGTTGGAATTTGTTTCGCGTGCACACTGTGACAACACATATCCTGTACTTGATATGGAAGCACTGACTGTTTGTCTAATTTTCTGAATTTTGTCTGTGAAGAAGGAGGCAAAGTCATTGCAAGCCTTGGTAGACAACAGTTCAGATGCTATTGGTACTGGAGGGTTTGTTAATCTATCAACAGTAGCAAACAAAGCACGTGAATTATTATTGTTTCTGGCAATAATGTCAGAGAAAAAGGACCGCCTTGCATTCCTTAGTTCCAGATTATAAATGCGAAGTCTCTCTTTATAAGTGTTATAATGGACCTGGAGATTAGATTTTTCGCCAACTGCGTTCAGCTTTTCGACACTCTCTTTTTTCTGTTCTCACAACTATAAAATTTCTCCATGGAGATCTTTTCTTACCAGAGACAGCTTTGACCTTAATGGGAGCAATAGCATCAATAACATTCGTAATTTTACAGTTGAAATTATCTACAAGCTCAGTGACTGAGGCCCCAGTGAGGGTGGGTGTAGAGGAGAAAAGCTGAATGAATGATTCACTGGTGTTTTCAGTGATATACCGTTTTCTGATTAACTTTGTTTGAACACTTTTGGGCAGAGAGATAGTGCCGTTAAAGAAAACACAGGAATGATCAGAGAGAGCAACATCAGTCACCACAACCTTGGAAATGTTCAGACCCTTGGAGATAATCAAGTCCAGAGTGTGCCCCTTATTGTGCGTGGGCTGTGTCACATGCTGAGTCAGTCCATAGCTCTCAAAAACACAACACAGTTCTTTGGTCCCTCGGTCCTGGGGGTTGTCAACATGAATGTTGAAATCACCAGCAATAATTACACGGTCAAAGTTAATACAGATTATAGACAACAGTTCAGTAAAGTCGTCAAAGAAGGTTGCACAGTATTTAGGTGGCCTGTAGATATTTAGAAGTAGAGCTTGAGGGGAGGATCTTAGCTGAAGAGCCACATATTCAAAAGAAGCAAAATTTCCGTAAGATATTTGCTTACATTGGAATGAGACATTAAACAAAATGGGGACTCCACCTCCTTTCTTATTCACTCTATTCTCACTCATAAAACTGAAGTTAGGGGGGGCTGACTCAATGAGAACAGCAGCACTGTTATTATGGTCCAACCAGGTTTTAGTTAAAAACATAAAATCAAGATTGTGGTTGATAATAAAAGGGAAAGTGATTGTTACAAATCTTATGTCTTATTCACAAGTGCAACATGTACTAGCGACGTGTTCTTTGCCCAAATGGGCTTTGACTGAGTTAAATAAGCTGACCAATAATTTTTTATGGAGCAGCAAAGTGACCGTGATTTCTCATGATGTACTGATAAATCAAGTTAAAATGGGAGGTTTAAATTTGGTCGATTTAATTAGTAGAAGGGATGCACTAAGAATAAAATTAGTAACCAAGTTTTTAGACAGACAGCGGGATGTGGGGTGGAAAGGTTTTTTTGCTCGGTTTTTGAACACATTTGGTACTAGAGATGAGATGAACTTGTTGCAAATTCATAAACCTATGACGTATGAACATTTACCGGGTTTGTATAGAGAAGCCTTGATGGCTTGGAGTAAAATAATTTATGTGCTAAAACCGGTGTGTTTGAGTAAAGAACATTTAATGCAGTTACCTTATCTTTTAAATCCTTTTTTCTCCTTTCAAGGGAGGAATTTGGTAAATGATAACACAATCAAAGCTGATTGTAATAGAATTATGTATATGTGTGATGAGGAGGGTAATATTTCAAACAAAGCATTACTTCAGGTGCTGGGTTTGAGAGGGGTGTTAAAGAGGACAAGTACTATTGTAGCTATGTGTAACAGGGTACGGGCAGCAATGCCTTTGGAATGGAGTCATTTTTTGAAAAAGAAAAGTGTGGGTGTATCAAGAAAACAAATGGAAATTAATGCATGTATCAGTGTGAAAGAATTTAATGTGTGTGAAGTTAAATTTCAACAATGGTATGTTTTTTTGAAAAATGGCAAATGTAAAAGACCTACGGCGGATAAGAAATGGGGAGAAATGTTTCCGGGGGAGTCTGGAGGGGATATTTGGGGAAACATTGTTGTACCCAATTCATCTCCAGAAACTTTTCATGTTGATTTTAAACTAAGGCACAGAAGAATTTTTACTGGTATAATCTGGCATCAAATACACAAGCAATACAGTAGGTTATGTAGTGTGTGTGAGGAAGAAGATGAGGATTTGGAACATTTGTTTTTAAATTTTTTTTTTTTTTTTTCAAGAGTTAAAAAATTTATTGATACATAAATGTAATCTTGTGATGGAAAAGCAAAAAGACTGGAATTGGATTTTTCTCTTTGGTATACAGAAAAAACAGAATAGCGAAGAAATAAATAATGGCTTAGTAAATTTGGCCGTGCATGGTTGGGAACAATAGTCGACATAGCTTTGCCGGAGCCACTATGTGTCCAGTGTGTGACCTCCAAATGCCGTCTTTATCCTTGCATGCTCCTTTTCTCTGCCATTCTGAATGTTCATATGATCCGGCTTCTTCTTGGATGTCTTTTATGTTTTCTGTGGTTAGTTCTGTTGGTCCTCACTCTGGTTGCAGTGTCATTTGTCTGGGAGTGTACCCTCCAACTTCTTTGGCTCTTTGGTCTGCTGCTTCATTTCCTTTTGCCACCCTTGTGTCTTCTTTGTCATGTCCTTTGCACTTCATTATTGCCACTGCTGCTGGCGCTTTTACTGCTTCCAGTAGGGTTACCAGTTGATCCTTGTGCTTGACAGGAGTCTTGCTGGAGGTCAGGAAATTCCTCTTCTGCCATTGTGGTCCATCTATATGCACCGCTCCATGTGCGTATGCTGAGTCTGTGTAGATATTGACCCTTTTCCCTTCTGACCACTGCAGTGCTTTTGTGAGTGCCAATATTTCAGCCATTTGTGCTGATGCAGGTTGTGGTATTATTCCTGAGTCCACTTGATTGTGTGTACCGTCTGCGTGTTGTTCCATCACCGCATAAGCAGCCACATTTACATTTTCTCCTTTGTAGCAGCATCCATCTGTGTACAGCCAATGTTGTGCATCTGGCAGAGGTTCGTTTTTCAGGTCTGGCCTGAGTTTCAGTTCTTGTGCTGCCACTTCTTCACAGCTGTGGGGTTTTCCGTGTCCTATTTTGTCTGCCAAATTGATGGCTGAGGTTACAAAAGTGATGTGGGGTTGTCTCAGCTCCTTCTGTATTTTCAGTTTTCGTTCAGTACTTAACGGGAATGCATTGCTCTGCAGGAATGTGGTCACTCCGTGGTCCGTGTGGATCTGCAATGGGTGATGCATGACCAGGTGGGTAGTTTTTTGGACAGCTTTCGATAGTGCTGCCAGATGTTGAGCACAGGATGTTTGTCCTTGTTCAATAGTGTCCAATTTCGAGCTGTGGTAGGTTAGCACTAACCTGTCTCCCCCTTTTTTCTGGAAAAGAGCGGCATGAACATGTCCGTTATTGACAGAAACATCAAGCTGACATGGAATGGTGTAGTCAGGTGCAGCCAATATGGTGGCCTGGGAGAGTGCTTCCTTAGTGAGGGAGAAGGCAGTTTCAGCTTCAGGAGACCATTGGAGGAGAGCATTTAGGTTTCTGTTTCCAGCTTCAGCCACTAGGTCTCTGAGTGGTTGGATGAGGAACTTCTTCAGTGGCTTTCGAGACCTGTAGCTTCAGAGCTCTTTTGGTCAATTGCAGCATCTCTTCATCATTTGTTCGCGATGTAGGTCGGTGTGATGGGAGATGTGCGCCAACCATTGTTCTTCTGGCAGGTTGAGCTAGGCCAACAGTGAGTTTCAGTTGTTTTTGCACTGGCTCAGGCAGACCAGCTATGCATCTCTCTCTCCACAGCAGGATGGAGGCCTTGGAGCGGTCATACTTCTCTCCCCAAGCTGACCTCCATAGAGATTTAGCCCTGTTAAGATAATCAATGGGGTTTTCGCCTGGTTTCAGGGTTAGGCCTGTCATGGCTTCTGGGTTGGCCTTGGTGGGATATTTATCACGAAGCCCATCCCAGACAACTCCTCTATAGTTCCTGAAATTGTCTCCATCATGGTCATTTCTGGAGATGTGGAGGCTCTTGAGCAGGCGTTTGGCTTCATCACCACCCATGGCTCTGGTGAGGAGGGCTCTCATATCTCCTAGGGCCAGGGTTTGGCCCTGGCAAAGTTCTTCCAACGTATCCATGGTCCAGCTCCCTGGGTGATTGGTGGGAGGTCATCCAGTAACCCCTCCAGATCTCTGTTTGAATGGCACATACACTCCAAAGTTGGTTGAGGGGTGTTCCATAATAGGGAAAGCTCCAGCCCCCCTTTTTTGGGGTCTGTCTCTAAGGTCATATACTCTTCTTGCTTCATCCATGACCTTCGCTTCTCCTTCAAACACACCTTGCAGCTGCAGTTTCTGCATGCCTCCATCGTGTGGGGGACCCCTTTTGGTGAAGTGTTTTATAATTCTGTGCTGCTTTTCATCTTCATCGTCAGTAGAGGATACGTCAGTTCCTGATTCCTTCAAGCTAACCGCTGAGGTGTGGCTGGAGAAGGTGTAGTCAGAGTATTTGGAGACTTTATCTGAGGGGGCATACTCATTTACAAATGGATCAAAAGGAGGTGGTCTCACTTACAGACCCCCTCTAGGAGTGCTCTGGGACCGAGGTTGGGGCAGGAGTTGAGGCGTTGATTGTGATGGTGGCAGTTGGAGTGATGCAGTGGATGGTCCTGGGGGTCCTTGGCCTGATGGTGACTGTGTCCCAACCATGGATTCCCCCTTGAGCTGGCTCATTTCTGCTGTTTTGCATTTGATTTTCTAGTTTGTCAACTGTGTCAGTCAGGTCGGCTGTGCATTTCACCAGATTTGCCAGGTCGTTGTGTTGGGGGATGTCCAGATCCAGAACTCCTCCATTCACTTCCAGTACACCTCTCTTTACTGGCACCACATGAGCTTGAACCACTGTTATAGCCTCGTAGGATGGTTGTGACAGGGAAGGGTACATGCTGGCAGTGGCTGTGGTTGGGTTATTATTAGTCTTTTCTGGCACTACTTTAGTTGTGCCACCAGATGTTGCCAACTTATCATTTTTCCTTTTCAGTTTACCCAGCAGTTCAGTCAGCCCCCTTGTGACATCTTTCTCCACGGCTTTCTTTTGTTTACGCCCCCATGCAGGCCCCCACCTACTACTCCCTTTTTCTTTCCATTCTGTGTCTGCCACTCGTGCCTGACTCTCTGCTCTGATATTCAAAGTTCTCAATACACTCTCATCTCTCCCTATGTCTGCCAACAGTCCTTCCTTTTCCCACTTACAGAGTATCTTTTTCCCTGTCTCAACCCATTGTTTCTGCTGCCCCCCCGGTGCTTTCTTCCCCAGTTTCACCAACAGAAAAGCTTTCAGTTCTTCCATTTCAGCACTGTATGCACAATCTTTCACTTCTTTATGCCATGATACAGTTCCCAACAGCACCCGAAACACACTATATATAAGAAACCGTATATATTTTCAATGAACAATTGTCTCTGCTTTTCAAAGTGTCAATTTGACTCTGTAACGTCAGTCTGTCTCTTGTCCTGCTGTATGTTGCTCTCAAAATCTGAGTCTAGCTCTAAACTCACTTCGTCACCACTACCTGTTACTGTTTCACTCTTTTCCTAAAGTATTCTCCCCTGTCCGTTCGGACACTTCACTAGTAATTGTTTGTACTTCAAGCTGTGCCTTATTAATTTTATCCTCTTCACAGTATACCTCAAAATCAAACAGTGCTCTAGTAATTTTATTCTCTTCACAATATACTTCAAAATCTTTTATTTATTTTATTTATTTATTTATTTAAGGACAATGCACATTTAATAAACATGTACAGCAGTACACGTAAAAGTGCCAGATTATAGCCCAAAGGCTAATTTCCATCTGTAGTCCCAATTGGCAGATATAAATTACAATAACAAGACATAAGATAAACACTATTAACATCTGCTATATAAAACAGGATGAAAAAAACAAAAATTATTAATAAATGTTACAACATCTGCCTCCGTATCGAAATGTAAAACGTTTTGTCATTGCATTGAATTCACAATCATTGGCTTTTTACAGTATTTACCAACCAACCAACTGCGATTCCTCTAATTAAGTCAAATTAAACCAACTCTCCAATTTTTCAAACCAAGAGCTTTTTACGGTTTTATTTCACCCAATGTACTCAACTTTCCGACCAGTTGCATAAGCTTTTTACGAGTCTCTTATAGCCAATTTATAGGTCTCGTCAGACCATTGAACCTTCGAAGGTTTACCTCTTTGATTTTAGTTTTGCCCAACTCTCCGGTCTCAATGAACCAAGAGCTTTTTACAGGCTAATTTAGATTTATTTTTTGTTACCCAACTCCCCGGTCACGGCGGACCAGGAGCTTTTTACAGGCTAATTTAGATTTATTTTTTGTTGCCCAACTCCCCGGTCACGGCGGACCAGGAGCTTTTTACAGGCTTTCTTTAGATCTAATTTTTGTTGCCCAACTCCCCGGTCACAGCGGACCAGGAGCTTTTTACAGGCTTTCTTTAGATCTAATTTTTGTTGCCCAACTCCCCGGTCACAGTGGACCAGGAGCTTTTTACAGGCTTTCTTTTCACTCTGTTAACAGTTCTTATTTTGCAATTTCGTTTTACTGTTTAGTTTTCTTTTATACTCTTAAGATTTCATTCAATTTACCAACGGCACTCTTGTTCTTCTTTACTCAAAAATGTGGTTATGCTCAATGTGCAGAAGTTAGATATTAACAGGTCTCTGCTTACCTTATTTCTGACAGCGCGCTGTTTTGAGTGAAGAAAAAACTGGAGTCCGTCCTGTCTGCTCAATTCAGGGGAAAGTCCTCTGGCGCCACCTAGTGGATCGCATCGGGGTCACCACTTTGTCGTGTTTCAAAATCCACTAAGTACGCAAGAAGTTATTAAAAGTTGGAGGAGTACTGTGGTTTAGACTTAGCCTCCCCTGCTTGGTGCACAGACTGGTCCCAGTCTTTTGGCACACGCCCTCTTCATCAGTTCTTAGGCAGACTTTAACTATGCTGATGGTCAGAGAGAACAATGCGCCGCTGTTGCCTGTCACAGGTTGAGGAGTAAGTTATTCTCATGGTCAAACTGATATCAAACTGATATTAACTTTGTTGCTGCATTCTTGTTGCTTTCTGACGACCGTCATACAGTGCTGCTTTCTGCACATACAACAGTATCCTTTTCTCATTTTGCATAACTAAGCTGTCACAGTGCTCTTCCACTAAACACACAACTATAATTCAACTATGATTTGTATCCTCATAAAGCATAGCCAGCTTGACTGATTATTTTTATTTCTTACACACCACAGGTCTTATGTTGACAAAGTGGACGCAGACATAGCAAACTCCAAAGGCAGTCGTAATATTTACCTAGCACACTAAAGCAAAACATCGCCGTAGCTTTAGCTACCTGTCTAATCTTGTCTTGAGTCCAGACTCGAGTACCACAGCCCTGACAGGTAGATATCACTTAGCTGAACAACTGAACAAGCTGCAACAAGCTGATTGATACAATGGGAGCCTGACTCTCATTGCTAAGTTGGCACAATGTAACCTCGCTGTCCCAGGTACATCTATGCCGAGTGAATGTGTTTTCTCAACGGCAGGGGACATAGTCGCTGCAAGTACGTCTCGCCTCTTGGCAGAAAATGTGGACAAACTGATTTTCTTGCAGAAGAATATGAAAATTAAGTAAACAGAGGAGTGTCATGTTTTTTTGTTGGCATTTTCAGCCTTTATTTGTATGGGCAGATGAAGACATGAAGGGGGAAATGACATGCAGCAAAGGGCCACAGGTTGGAGTTGAACCCAGACCCACTGCATCGAGGAGTAAACCAGGGGTGAAATTGTCAATCACACATTGGGGGACAGCTGTGGGACTTTTTGTGTTGGCGCATGCACACAATTTTTTTTAATCAAAATAAAATAAAAGTCAGAGTCCAGATGTTTGTAATTGTATTACACAACAAGGAATTTTATTACATCTGATCGTCAAACCAACGTATACTCACCCTGTAATGATTACAGCATCGGCATCAATTACAAGCCTGAATTGACAACAAAGCGGCCAGTGATCTCTCTCTTATATTCTTCTATAAACATATAGTGGCTATAAACGTTTTGATTAAATTACTGTTACAGGATAACAATATTCTAATATCAAGTCTTGAGCAATGATAGTAAAACAGTTATGTACTAATGAGGGAAAATGCTCTTTATTTTGTACAAATTTAAACAAAACTAACTTGTCAGTTTAAAAATAAACTCGCTGAAGTGCTCAAGCCACTAGCCACATATTATATTAAATACAGTTTGTAGGCCAATGTAGGCTCATACAGTAGGTCCTATTTTCAAAATTCTTGACACATCTTTATAAATCAAACACAAAGTAATAGCGGATGTCACTCATGGCTATTAAGCTTTTGCAGACTTGTTTTCTATCAATTCTGTCCAACCTATCTCTGTTCAACCTCTTTTGCGTCATATTGGTTCTCAGCCAGGTTTTTAGCCTTCTCAAAGCACTGAAGCTTCGTTCAGCCTGTGATGAAGAAGCAGGAACTACAAGCAAAAGTCTCAGGAGTGTCTCTACTTGTTTAAAAAGACTCCTGACCTCAGGCACCATGGTCTTTAGCAGGTCCACCACATCCCCACAGTTGCTGTACTGATAGGTGGACTTCAGCATCGACAACTGCACCTGCAAGACAAAACTAAAAATGAATCAATGAAAATAATTGTATGACTTTTTATACTAAACATAACTGTGACCATATATTTACTGTCTGTACTATACAAATAATACATTCTTTGGACCCTATGCATTTGCAACCTTACCTTTAGAGTTACTTGGTCCAACTCTGGGTAGCTCTTGATATCATCCATCTCTCCGCTGATAAGGACCTTCTCCAAACTTCCGAGTGTATGAATACCCGGCTCATCAAAGCGCTGTGTAAGCTGCCGAGCAGCTGTGTCAAGCATGTTGAAATAGTGGCTTCTGTAGAATGACTCTGCAGAGGGGTGAATATGCGGCTCAGCTGGTCCAGATAATCGTTTTGGAGGGCAGCAAATATGGGGCATCTTGATGGGCACCAGGTCTAATGATGAGGCAATGTCTTGGGCTTGCGCATACAATCCTTCGAAATGCTCTTCTGTTCTTCTGTTCTCCAAATGTCTTTTGACATGCTCCACAGCCAGCATCATACCAGAGATTGTCTGCCGTTTACTCTGAAGGGAGGTATTCAGGGTTAATAGGGCTGACATGACATCTGCAGCCATCTTAAGCCCCAAGACTGTGTTTCCTTTGAGGAACACCTCATGAAGTCCATTAGCCCTGGATGCAGTCTCCCTCACACTACAGTTCACCATCTCTTCAAGTGATGTGAACACACTGTCGTACTGACTGAGCACAGACTGGATGGCTGGTGTGCGTACGGTCCATCTAGTGGGACATAATGGCTTCAGGGAGGTACCTTACACTCTTAGATTTAGCTATTTCACTGAAAATTTATTAAAATTTTCCAGACTGGTTAGAAAAGCTTCCTAATTCATTGACTGCGTCAAGCGAGTTCCTGACAACCGATGAAGCTGAAATAGTCATCTGTGGTACAAGGTTTATGCAGTGTGGACCACAGTGAATATATGGAGCCAGAGGTTGCTCCCTTCTCAAGAGAGCCTGTACTCCCTGTACCTTACCGGACATGTTGGCTGCACCATTGTATGTCTGCCCTCTCAACTGTGAGATGGGCAAGTTCAGTCGGAGTATGACGTCAGTGGCAACTTTAGCAATGCTCTCTCCAGTTGTGGAGTTAGTTTCATACAGCCCTACAAACTCTTCGCTAGGATCTAGATCACCTACATACCTTATACATATGCACTCTTGCTCTATCCCAGCAATATCTTGAGTTCTATCAACGATCAAAGAATATTGCACTACAGGCAAATGTTGTACTTCCTGTACTATTTCTTTGATAATAGAGTTACTTATTATCTGAAGTATTTTGTTTTGGATCATTGGATTTGTAATATTCTGTTTCCCTGCAAGCCAGGAGGCCAGCTAGGGATCATCCTCTGCCTTGTACTGAAGTAGCTGTTTAAAGTTTCCTTCATTCTGCTCATAACCTCTGAAAGCATTGCCCTGCCTCGCCAAATACTGTATGCCACCAACTATCGTCAAAAGTTTTTCCTTGGCTTGTTCTAGTTTCTTTTGTGCACAAGATAATTGTATAGTGATTGGTTGGGCTTCATGTATGTACGTGGTCACTGCATGTTTATGGCTCTGGCTTTTCCCATGATTTTCAAATTTTTCAACAGCCTTCCTCCAATTCTTGAATCCAACTTTAATAAATGCAGAGTCAGCCTTTGTAGTAATTTTTGGCTTCTTGCCTCTGAATGCCCTACAGCAGTAAAAGCACAGAACTCCCTTGCTTATTGGGCAGTAATGTAGCCAGGGATTTTCACAGAACCACCTCTCCTGGAAAGACAGAGTTTTGTCGGCAAGAACTTGTGTTGGGATGGTCTTGACATTTGGCTGGTTCGGGGTATGTCCTAGCTCCTCTGCTGATGCCTGTTCATCTAGCCTGTTCTCATCTACTCTTGTCTGGACATCTGGCTCATTTGGGGTATTTCCAAGCTCTTCTGTTGCTACCTGTTCTTCTTGTCTGCTGTCACCTACACTGAAGTCACTCTGCACTACCTGTAATTCAAAATGAGTAACATCAAAACTTTCTGATATCTGTGGTTTGAATCCTGAGTGCTATTTGGCTGATTTAAACCCATGGTTTAAGAGACTGTATACCACAAGTATGATATGTTACCTATTTTTAATGCACTATTTGTTATGGAAACTGGTTTATTACAGCAATGAGGTGTCTCAGGGTTTTGTGATATATGGCCAATATACCAGAGCTAAATGCTGTATCCAGACACTCCATGATGCATCATGCTAAAACAATTTTTGCTTACAGCATACCATTTGTCACTCACCTCAGCGTCCACCCTACTCTCACTCACATCCGTCTGATTCTCTGCCTTTTGCTGAAACTCGCTCTGCTGGATGAGTCAAATAATACAGTCAGACAAACAAAATATTTTGGTAAGAGCCCCCAGGGGTAACTGTCCCCCCCCCTCTTTATTTCACATTTATTTCCCACAACATGTCACCAATTTTATCCCACAACACTTTCCCTGGCTGGCACTGATCATGCACAATTAAAATTGTCCTGTGTCTAATGACAATTTATGTAGATATTCCCACCAAATTATTTTGTGATAAATGTATGTAATTGTTTCATATTTTTAAAACATTTCAATAAGTAGAGCTATATCTTTGTTTTGAATGCACAATTACAACAGCCGTAACTAATCCACTGGTCTAGAGATTATCCCAATACTTACAAAAAAAATCATCACATTTTCTAAAAATCTAAACATCTTTTTCCCTTCATAATTCTCATAAGAATGGCCATGATCAACATATTCTTTTTCCTCTAAACTTTGCTTTTTTGTTTTAGCAATTAAACATTGTTCTTAGGGGCGGCTTGTTACCCCATCTTACCCTATAACGTTACATTCACTCACAATGAATGTCAGTTAAGAGCTATTAATGTCAGTCTGGTGTCCTGTACCTTAGAACATTAAATTACTTCTGTTAAAAATGCCTAAAATCTCCAGAAACGTACTTTCTTTTTCTTTCCAAAGAAATTACGGATGTCAGCAGCTGCAGTCTTTCTCTTGTTCATTTTTGGCCACTACTGTGAAATATAACAGCAACACAATTCCAAAGGGATGAAAATGGTGAAGTAAGAAAGAACAAATGGCAGGCCTCTAAAATAACTTGCTAGATAATAACCCAATTCTGAGAACAGGAACGTGGCCCAAAAACGCTAACGTTAGCTGTCAAAACTGGGTTTGGTACAGACTTCCAGTACATTTGAAAAGCCTGTCACTGACCGCTATCCCAGTTTGCTTTAAAGCCAGGCTACATGCTAGCGTGTATATAGTAACGTTAGCTAGCTGTCGGCTAGCTTGTCAATAGTCCCTCCCATTCATACAAGCTGTATAGTATTACAGTCGAAATTCTACAATTCGAAATTCTAGTGAAATTCACCTGGTCGTTATCTAAGGGATTATGTCAGCCAAATACAGGATATTTACCATTCATAGATACGTGCCAAATGTCTGTCAGATTTCGCGCTCCTAACTCTTCTTCTGTTTGGTTTTTCCTAACTCACTGACTGTGCACGAGCAATATTTTCGGAGCTGGAAAGAAAGACATATTTGCAATCACATCGATATTGCCCGCATAATCATACAGTATGATCAAATATTGGGGGGGACAAATTGTCCTTATTTGAATATTGGGGGGGACGTGTCCCCCTGTCCCCCCATAGAATTACGCCTATGGAGTAAAACTCTATATATGGGCACCCTCGCTACCATCTGAGCTATCCGGGTCCCCAGGAGTGTTGTTTTTAAACAGTGCAGTGTGTTGGATCAGCCCATTCTCATGGCAGTTCGTAAAATGGTCCTGTTATTGAATCTATGGATTTGTGGACAGGACACGATAATGTCGTTATTTTCGTGTGGTGATCACGGATTTTAAAGTAATGTATTTCAATGGGAAGCATATTTTGTGATAACAATCACAACGATTACGGTAGCGAGTAGTATTGATAAGGCGAAAATCCGTGCAGGGAGGTTGGTCGGGGTGGTGGATGGTTCAAACAACACAGGACTTTCACCCTGGAGATCAGGTATCACGTCCCGTGTGTTGCAGTTCCTTTCTGTGTTATTCTCTTCCTAACCACAACCGTCCCGTTGTTGTCGGCGTCTCCTGCGTGTGACGGTTCCTTTCCCCGTTTTTCTTTTCCTAACCACAACCGTCCCGTTGTTGTGGCCGGCGTGTGGCGTTTCATTTCCCCGTTGTTGCGTGCCACAGAGACAGCGTGTGGCGTTTTCATTTCATCATTTTATTGAAACCAAAGTGCAAACGCTGTCTCATCAACCGGTGATCACTGGACGTCAGTGAGTAATCACTAATATATATATATATATATATATATATATATATATATATATATATATATATATATATATATATTTATAGTGTACAGGCCAAAAGTTTGGACACACTTTCTCATTCAATATGTTTCCTTTTTATTTTCATGACTATTTACATTGTAGATTCTCACTGAAAGCATCAAAACTATGAATGAACACATGGAATTATGTACTTAACAAAAAAGTGTGAAATAACTGAAAACATGTCTTATATTTTAGATTCTTTAAAGTAGCCACCCTTTGCTTTTTTATTAATAAGGGACAAAATTCCACTAATTAACCCTGACAAAGCACACCTGTGAATGTAAAACCATTTCAGGTGACTACCTCATGAAGCTCATTGAGAGAACACGAGTGCAGAGTTATCAAAAAAAGCAAAGGGTGGCTACTTTGAATAACCTAAAATATAAGACATGTTTTCAGTTATTTCACACTTTTTTGTGTTCATTCATAGTTTTGATGCCTTCAGTGAGAATCTACAATGTAAACAGTCATGAAAATAAAGAAACACATTGAATGAGAAGGTGTGTCCAAACTTTTGGCCTGTACTGTGTGTGTGTGTGTGTATATATATATATATATATATATATATATATATATATATATTAGGGGTGTGACGAGACGCTTACTCCACGAGACGAGACACATCACGAAATTGGGTTCACGAGAACGAGACGAGACGAGATTTTAAATTTTTTTTTAAAGAAATCCTCAATGATGAAATATATGAATGGAAAATAGTTTTTTTATACAACTGAAAAATCACAAAATGCAAAACAATTTGTGTGCATTTTGAAATCAACTATTAATGATGAATGTTATTTAACTTTTTTTTACTATTTTAATGAATCATATGCAGTAAAGGACGTGCAAACACTGCAAAATGTTTTGTATAAACTCTACCAACTGGCTTCTGCCTTGTACAATTTCACATGAGAAATCTAACTCCTTTCCACAAATCGAACATAAAAAAATAAACAGTATGTGTAAATAAAATAAATGTGTAAATAACAGAAAAACTTTAAATGCAAACAGTAAGTGTATCAATAACCAAAGTACTGCTCTCTCAAAACTACAAGTGCAAACAGAAACAATTTTTTTCTATAAGATAAACTACACAGAACAGCCTAAGATATGGTCATGTTCTTTTCAAGAATATAAGCATGTCGACTATTTCTGGCAGCAGTTGAGACCTTTGGGCAGTAACTATGTCTCCTGCAGTAGAAAAAAACACACTCACTTGGAACAGAGGTAGCAGGGATGGAAAGGTATGCTTTGGCAAGTGGAGACAGCAAAGGATATTTAGGAGTTGCCGAAATCCGACATTTTCCACCACAGAAAATGGCCTCATATCAGCTGCAATGAAAACGCCTATGTCCCTCGTTATTGCCGTGGCTCTTGCACGGCAATTATTTGCAGAGATGCAAAGGCTTTTAGAGTTGTTTGCCCTTTTAATGTTTTCGTCGCGGGTGCAGTAGTTAGTAGAGAGCTGTGGTGGTGCTGTAAGTGTTTTTGCATAGTGCTCGTGTTAGCCCGCGGTATCTGGCATTTTTTCTTACAATGTTTACATATTGTGTTCGTCTTGTCTGTCACTCTTTTGCTGTTTATTATTTCCGCAGGAAAACCAAAATGTTTGCACACAAATGATTTAAAAGTGGCAGGGGGATCTTCAATAGTAATTTCACTCTCCATCACGCTGACATCACATCGCCTCACGAGACAACTTTTCACCTCGACGAGAAATCTCGTCACGTTTTAATCTCGCGCACCCTTTATATATATATATATATATATATATATATATATATATATATATATATATATATACATACATACATACATACATATATATATTACTGCACACTATATTGACTCTGGTAACTAGGGTTGGGTACCGAAACGTGCCGACCTAAACGGTAGTAACGAGACTGAATAAGAGAAAATTTCTGTGCCTCATTTCGGTGCCTGACTTTACACTACACCTGAGAGCAGGTAACATTAGCCTACCTTTAGCTAGCAGCTGGATTAAACAGGGTTAAAATGCTGACAGCTAACGTTAAACAGTGTAAAGTGTGATTGGATTTCACTGTACTGTACGTAACGGTCTGCTCTGCACCGCAGCAGCTGCCGTTGTCGAAATTAAACAACACAGACGGTGCGTTCACTTGCAGCTGCCGTTGTCGGAATTAAACAACACAGACTTAAAACAGGTGGCCTCGTGGTGCATTCAAAGTAATTGTAAAATATCATTTTCCCATCTGGTGGTTGTTTTTGTCGTTAAACAGCAATTTACTGGTGAAATAAATTGTTATAGTTATTACATTATTATTAAATCTTTAATGTTGACCATGGCCTTAACAATAAACCAGTTCCTGACTCTTGTTTAGTACCCTTCTTTTTTTATTTTGTTTACAGTAAATAAATAATAAATTAATACAAATCTTAAAGTGAAGTTCATAAAGTAACTTTCTTTGCATTAATTTGATTCCCAATCAAGATACACTTGTAATAATTGCTTTCCATTATTAATATTTACTTAAAAACAGTTCTGAAATGCAAAATAGAATTTTAATCATGTGATAAAACATGCCATTAATCGCAATTAACTATAGAAATTCAGCGATTAATCGAGATTACATAATTTTTTAATTAAAACCTTCTGTTGAAATTGTATGCATAATGTGTAATAACAATTTCAACTGATGCTCATTGCAAGTTACATGTACTCCAACATTTTTGTTATTAAAAAATTGACTTTTGTCTCAAACTTTTCATAGAAAAATTGAAAAGCACAAAAATAATGCTCAACAACACTGGTGTATATTTACATTTTAACACAATACAATTATTAAGATTATTATTGATTCACAAAAAAATGCATTCCACTTGCAGGATTATTTAAAAAATAAATAAAAATGCATTAAAAACATAATGTAGGACGGGGCGGCCTCTAGCTCACCCAGTGGGAGCGTTCGCCCCATGTTGGCTGAGTCCTGCAGCGGCGCAGTGTTAAGGGTGAGGGAAGTAGAGGACCCAAAATGCAGAGAGAGCAGGCAGGCAGGCAAACGTTGAAGTGGAGGATTTAATAAAAACAAAAAGCGGCAGTACAAAGACTGGAAAACTCACAAAAAATAAACTGACAGGAAAAACATAGGCAGGAGCAAACTGACGCAGACACCAACACAAGGCACAGGGAGAAAACACAAGGGCATGGCTACAAAACGATCTCACACAAGACAAGGGGAACACAGAGGCTAAATACATGAGGCGATGGGTAAATCAGAAACAGGTGAGACAACAGGTGAAGCACATCAGGGCGGGGCAGGACAATCAACAAAGGCGGGAAACAGAAAGACATGACAAGACAGAAGACCAGACTATCAAAATAAAACAGGAAGCAGGACAAACAGACAAAACATGACGTAACCTAAATACAGACACTTGACACAACACTAGACAACACCAGGGATAACAGAGACGACAGGAACACAATGCAGAATAACAAAAATGGGAAACAAACACACAAAATACAACACGGTCAAAACAGGGTAAACAGAAATATACAAAACAGGATAAATACATACAAGGGAAAAAATATACAAACAGGCAACAGAAATATACAAACAGGCAACAGAAATGTCCATAACCACAACACGCAGGGTTCAGGTATGACCTGCTGCCCTTTGATGCGTGTCATCCCCCATCTCTCTCCCTCTTTCATATCTATCCACTTTCAAATAAAGCCCAAAAATAATCTAAAAAAAATAAATAATATAGGACAAACAAAATCTACATCCAACGTGGAGAAGAAAGACAAAATAAAAAATGCAAAACACATGTGGGTGAGGCTGGGGAAGATGAGTGGAGGCAAGAGAGGAAAAGGCAGGGAGAAATAAAGGCAAGAGGGAGAGGAAGAACACAGAATGTGAGTGAACAGAATGATTAACAAATAAATAAAAAAAAATATATGTATATATATATCTATATATCTATATATATATATATATATATTTAATCTAAAATTTAAAACATTTACATAAATAGGTGGAGACATCCTTACACAAAGATGGCTGCCGTAAAATGCAATCCTGTTGAGGCTACAATCTAGTATGGATTATTGACTGTACGATGCTATTTAAAAAAAAATCATTTCCCAAATTTGTGAAATGAACTCCGTCTCTTATAAATATCCCAGGACAGTCAAACTTTATGGAAGGATGCCTTACACTGTCTCCACCCAATTCCCTGACAAATTTGTCATCTCTCTGTTCACCCAAATTCTGGTCTTGTTGATCTTTCCTGGATCTGCTTTCCTCCAGTGACATCTCTCATTGATGGAAAAGAGAATGATCTTCATCTCAGGAAAGATGCCATGGAGGTGCAGCAGGTCCTGCTTCATCACTGTGACAAGCTCCACACCTTTGATGTTGGCAAGGTCGTTGCCGCCACAGTGAATCAGCAGGACATCCGGGACTCTTCTTTCTCTCAAAGACTGATGAAAGGTTCCTCCATCTCAGACCACCCCAGCCAAACCACCACACACGGCCATCCAGTCCAAGGTTTGTCCCGGCTGTGGTCTGTGTGGCTCTCTCTTCCCCACGTCGGATGTAGCTGTCTCCAATCAGCCACACTTTCAGACCTAGATATTATTAAGTATATTGGATTTTAAAAAAAGTACTTTGTGCTCTTCTTTACACAAACATGGTTTATTAAGCTCTCATATACATTTTATATTGTGTAAAGGACTAAAATTACAGGTACTAATCATACCCTAAAAAAATTCCATGAATTTGTGTATCACCTTTATGAAAAGATTATGCAAATAGAATAAATAACAATGCTTGAATATATAGCCTAGTTCACCTTGTCCAAGTACGGCCGGGACCACATTGCGGTTTGTCCTTTTGGGCTCAGTCCACCGGGGAGTGTCTAAATAAAGTAGGTAAAAAACATGTTTTATGTTCTCCCTACTTTAAAAACAAAGAAAATGATCAGCAAATGCATATTCAGTTGAGTTAACTAGCACTCAGACTACTTATGTATGTGTTTTCCTATAATACATATATCCTGCCAGGTCTATCAATTTCTGTATCATCTTCATGAAAGGATTATGGAAATATAATATATAAATGTTGTTCACCATGTCCAAATACTGCCGGGACACCAACGTGATTGTCCTCAGTCCACATATCTGCCATCTAAATAAAGTAAAAACATTCATGCTCAATATCCAAAACACAATGTGTGTGTCTTCCTATACCAATGACAGAGATATGAAGGTAAATATGGTGCAAAACGTGAGAGCTTGTAAAATACAATGTGAGAACTTGCAGAACAAAAAATCTGAACTTGTATGTTAAAATTTGCACTTGTAAAATTAAAATTTGCACTTGTAAAACAAAAATTTGCCCTTGTAAAAAATATTCACACACATGATCTGAATTTGAAGTCACAAAAAGAAAAAAAACACGAGAGCTTGTAAAAAAAATCTGAACTTGTAAATTGAAATTTGCACTTTGTATTCATAATGTGAAATCGCAGAAAAAATATTCACAAATGTGTAAATTGATATTTGCATGAACACAATGACAGCTGCAAAAGTGTAATGCTACATTTACATTTACTATTTTTTTACTCAAGTTCATTTTCCATCACAACCACAACTCAGTGATTACAACCTCTCGAATCTGTCTCTGCAATGTCACATATGTGCTCTCTCGCATCACGAAGAAGAATCTGCGCCTCGACTTTTGCAACACTTGTTGCTATACATTTGGTGCAAAACTAATTTGTACCTGTGGACTACGGCTGTGGAGCTCTGAGCCAACAGGACGGGGAAAGCAGGGTTTCTATCACCAGATGCTACCGGGTGTGAGGCTCTCTGTGTCCCGCTGGAGCTCCGACTGCAGGTTGAGGTCGGCAGCGAAGCTTTCTGGCAATAGCAATGTTGCTACGCTGGCCGATCGCCCCTCATCTGGTGATAGAAACCCTGCTTTCCCCGTCCTGTTGGCTCAGAGCTCCACAGCCGTAGTCCACAGGTACAGATAAGTTTTGCACCAACTGTATCGCAACAAGTGTTGCAAAAGTCGAGGTGCAGATTGGCCACTTTGTGATGCGAGAGAGCACACATGTGAAGTTGCAGTGACAGATTCGAGAGGTTGTAAGTTGTGGTTGTGATGGAAAATGAACTTGAGTAAAAAAAAAAAGTACACGAGTAAAGGTTGCATTACACGTTTGCAGCTGTCATTGATTTCATGCAAATATCAATCTACACATTTGTGAATATTTTTTCTGCGACTTTACATTCAGAATACAGGTGATTTTCTACAAGTGCAAATTTCAATTTACAAGATCAGATTTTTTTTACAAGCTCTTGTGTTTTTTTTCTTTTTGTGACTTCAAATTCAGATCACCTGTGTGAATATTTTTTACAAGTGCAAATTTTTGTTTTACAAATGCAAATTTTAATTTTACAAGTTCAAACCTCGGCAGACCCAGACTCTTGGTAGGCGGTGTCTGACGGGGCCGGTTGGGGGTGTGAAGGCGATAATAGTCGCATTGAAAATAGTGGAACAGTGACTTTGAAGGTAGTCGTTGTAGTTCATGTCACAGCAGGACGTTGCGGGATGAAACGTGGCGCTGCAGAGCACGGGTGGGTGCAGCAGACGCAGCAGGACGCGGCTGGGCGGTGAAGGGAATCGCAGAGCATAGCTCTGCGAAGAAAAAACATAAGGACTCCGGGGAGTAAACTCCCCAGAGCTAGGTTAGTAACAAGCAGTTCTGGGACAGGATGCATACAAAAGGAAACAAATGAAAACATTGATGAGAGGCTGTACTGACCTGCCCCCCTCAACTCACACTATATTGATTATATGATCAATAAATCTGATGACTACGAAGAGAAGCAGGTGGGCCGGGTTAGGCGGACGCTGCAACTCCTCACTACACCAAGGCTCTGGCTCCCATTCTACTTTTGGAGACTCTAGGAACCACAAGTAACTGCATTCTGGGAGCGGAGTGCTCTAGTGGGACAATAAGGTACTAAGAGCTGTTCTAGATAGGATGGTGCTTTACCATTTAGGGCTTTGTAGGTCAGGAGATGGACTTTAAAGTCAATCCTGTATTTTACAGGAAGCCAATGCAGAGAAGCTAATACATGAGAAATATGATCTCTTTTCTTAGTTCTCGTCAGAACACGTGCTGCAGCATTCTGGATCAGCTGGAGAGTCTTAAGGGACTTATTTGAGCAACCTGACAGTATAGAGTTACAATAGTCTAGCCTGGAAGTAACAAATGCATTGTTTTGAGACAGGATATTCCTAATTTTGGCAATGTTACGAAGATGAAAAAAGGCTGTTCTCGATGATTGTTTTAGATGGGCGTTAAAGGATATATCCTGATCAAAAATAACTCCTAGATTTCTGACAGTAGTGCTGGAGGCCAGGGCAATACCATCCAGAGTAGCTATATCTGTAGATAATGAAGTTCGGAGGTGTTTAGGGCCCAGCACAATAACTTCAGTTTTGTTGTAAATTATAGGTCATCCAGGATTTTATATCTTTAATACATGCTTGAAGTGTAGCTAACTGACTGGTTTCGTCTGGTTTGATTGACAAGTATAATTGGGTGTCGTCCGCATAGCAGTGATAGTTAATTGAGTGTTTCCTAATGATATTACCAAGAGGAAGCATATACAAGGAGAACAAAACTGGTCCAAGCACCGAGCCCTGTGGAACGCCATGCATAACCCTCGCGTACTTAGAGGATTTATCATTAACATTAACAAATTGAGATCAATCAAAAAAATAAGACTTTAACCTGCTTAGTGCAATTCCTTTAATTCCGACTAAGTGTTCCAATCTCTGCAACAGGATTGTATGGTCAATAGTGTCAAATGCAGCACTAAGATCTAGTAAAACAAGTATGGAGACAAGTCCTTTGTCTGCAGCTGTTAGAACGTTGTTAGTAATTTTCACCAGTGCCGTCTCTGTGCTATGATGCTTTCTAAATCCTGATTGAAAGTCTTCAAATAAGCTGTTGCTATGGAGAAAATCACATAACTGATTAGCAACTACTTTCTCAAGGATCTTGGAGAGAAAGGGAAGGTTAGATATAGGTCTATAGTTTGCTAAGACCTCAGGATCGAGGGTGGGTTTTTTCAGAAGAGGTCTTCTCTATCTTTCAGAAGAGGTCTTATCACAGCTACTTTAAATGACTGCGGTACATAACCTGTTAATAGAGACATATTGATCATATCTAATAGAGAGGTGTTAACCACGGGTAACGCTTCTTTGAGTAATCTCGTTGGGATGGGGTCTAAGAGACAGGTAGATGGCTTAGCTGAAGATACCTTTACCATTAGTTGTTGAAGGTCTATAGGATAAAAGCAGTCTAAGTAAATGTCAGGTCTGGTCGTTCTTTCTAGCAGTCCTGCGTTGAAAGGTGAACCATTAGAAGTTGAGGGCAAAAGGTGATGAATTTTATCTCTAATTGTTGTAATTTTATCATTAAAGAAGCTCATGAAGTCATTACCACTCAGAGCTAGAGGTATCAAAATTGAAGATGACTGACTATCTGTCAGCCTGGCTACAGTGCTGAAAAGAAACCTTGGGTTGTTCTTATTTTCTTCTATTAATGATGAGTAATAGTCTGATCTGGCATGTCTGAGGGCCGTCCCATAGGTTTTCAGACTTTCTTGCCAGTCCAAACGAGACTCTTCCATTTTGATGGAGCGCCATTTACTTTCAAGTTTTCGCGATTTTTGCTTTAATTTACGAGTTTAGGAGTTATACCAAGGTGCTCGTTTCCTTTGCTTCATCTTTTTTTTTTGAGTGGAGCAACAGAGTCTAAAGTAGTCCGTAGGCAGGCCGTAACACCATCTACACAATTGTCGATTTGAGAGGGACTAAAGTTTACATAAAGGTCCTCTGTTGTATTAAAACAAGGTAATGAGTTTAGTGCTGTTGGAATGTCTTCCTTAAATTTAGCTATAGCACTGTCAGATAGGCATCTAGTATAGAAGCTTTTATCTAATGTTGTATAATCGGGTATGAAGAATTCGAAAGTAATTAAGAAGTGGTCTGATAATAAAGGATTTTGTGGGAATACTAATACATCTTCAATTTTGATACCATATGCCAGCACGAGGTTGAGGGTGTGGTTAAAACAGTGCGTGGCCTCATGCACACTCTGACTGAAGCCAATAGAATCTAGTAGTGAGTTGAAAGCAGTAGTAAGGCTATTGCTGTCAACGTCCACATGGATATTAAAATCACCAACAATAATTCACCATACAACTGGATTTATTTCTACAATTTCAGGGTAGTTAGCATGAGGTTGGTTGAACAGGTAACATATTTGAAATAAAAAAGGCCTGTCTTAGTTTAAAGCCCACTCACCACGTCAAGGTGCAGGCCTCGAGTGGGGACACAGACCAATCACTTATAGTACATACTCAGACAAGACAATACATATATACATAGAACAATACTAAATACATGAGAAATCATGAATTCATTAATTTATTAGTTAATGACCTATTAGTAATGTATAATAACTAATATAATATCATGCATGAGCTAATGCAAAAAAAACAATATATTAATAAATGCAACACCTAAGGTGTTATTAATTCATTCTGAGTTAGTGGTTTATAGATAAGTCTGCAGTTAAAGGGACAGGCCAAAATACTGACCAGTCAATGCAGTGCTTAGATGTATCCTTTGAATTTCAAATGTTTGTTATCAACTTTTTATGACTTTTTCCATGTATGGCCCTTCAATTAATGTGGTCCTAACACTGAAATAGATACTATTTGTTCTTGTACATTCCTGATAGTTCATGTAGTAGCACATTCATTATTCTTGTTCTTATTTAGGCATTAAGTCATACATAAATTTATCTGTCCTTACCATGAAAATTTGTTGAACGTATGAGGAACTTAGTTAAAACACGTAAACTGAGTGCAAACAATGTGGGAATATATTTAATATTTAAACAGAAACAACAGTTACAAAATTATTTTTTGTAAGTTTTTTATTTGATGTTTTTTTAATTGAAAAAGGCTATCTTGAACAACAACATATAGTTCAAAGCAATAGAAAGCACAGACCAAACTATTAACTATATACACTTCCAGTGAGTTAGCGCAAAATTGAAATAAGAATTTGTAATCAGATGAAATTTTTCTGATGCACTGTACATGTTCATTACAGACTTGTGCCGCGTTAAGCGTACTCCAAGCAGTATGTTGAAAACTATATGCACCAATTATTACTGTCAGCCACTGCATTTAGAAAGAAACCACAAAACTAACACTGACTAAAAGAAGGCTTGGGATGTTGCAGTTCACATTCACACACAGACATACAGTCTGTCCACTGTTACAGATTGAGCACAATAAAATTAAAATAAATTTGAATAAATAAATTAGAGGTATATACAGTGAAAACTACAGTATACAGAAGGTTGTATATTACATGACACAGTTATATAAAAACACAGAAGAAGAAAGCTGTTCATTTAAGCCACCCTCAGCATGTAGCAGCATGTAACTACTGATGATGAAAATGGACCAACTTGGTGTATTTATGCCTGACAATGTCTTTTGTCATTTTCTCAGTTTCACGTCTGGCTAAGTGGTGCATCCTTACTTTACAGTATATAGAGGATGCCATTTTCACCAGTAGATGTACATGATTGTCCTCAACAGTGGTTTCAAACATGTGGTCATGCAACTCTGGGAACAACATTTTGTCTGCACTGTAATCCAGAACTTGATATGTGATAGCTGATGTTAAGCCATATCCCTGGGGGAGCTTGCCAGATGTTGATCTCAAAACCTGTTGAAAGCAAAGCTCTGCCTCTGAACAAACAGCAACTATCCCAGGTGATGGTTTTTGCAAACCTCCACGGGTCTTCAGGAGAACAAAGGGATGCACAGTGGAATCAGAAGTCAGCGCATCAGCACTTTTTTCTTTTGTGTGATTTGGGTGAGTAGCCCTTTTGGCACACCACTAAAGGAGGCTTCCAGCATCTCTGCACAGCCTGTTGAGATCAGCAGTTTCTGCTTCACCATACTGATGACCTCAGTTAAACTGGAAATCTTCCTTTGCAAAAGTCGTGTCTTCTGTTTTTCCAATTTCAGTTTTTTGCGGCAGGTGTTCAATTTATGTCCTATTTGGTGCTTCAATGTTTTGGGAGATATTCAAGCTGGCTCAGTTGTTCTGTTGTCACTGGTGATGTCGAAGATTGTAGGCACAGCAGTTGAATTTAGTTTCATTCCCGCACTGCCAGTTTGGAAACACTCCTTTGCGGTTAATGTTTCTGACCCACTGACGCCTCCTTTTTTTTATCAAGGACAGGAAAACTGTAAAATATTTAGTGTAATCAGTTGAAGTAAAAGCACTCACTGCAGAAAATCCCTTTAGAAAGCATGATCTATACCTTACTTAAATTAGTCACAATACAGTCTGTTAAAGTAAATTAAAAAATGGAAGCGTTAACGTTACTTTAATAAAAAAAAAAGTGTAAAAATCACTTGAGTATTTTCTTAATGTTTATCAATGTTACACATAGATGTGATCCTGGATATATTAAGAGTTAGTGATCCTTATCCATTATGTGATCACACCATGAATATATAACAATAACATTATCAAATGTAGAGCTAATTAGTTTAAGCTAGTTATTACGCTTGCTAGCATTAGCATAAAAAACTATAATATAAAATATAATACTGTATATTGCAACTGAAATCATTTCAACATACCTGAACAGAGTTACCTTGTGCCTACCTGGAAAACATGTTGCAAATGACTTGAATTGAATTCATGAGTCTTTTGCAACAAGTTTTCCAGTTTCAGCTGCTGGCATGCCACGGTCCATTATCTGCTAGATGACTTCTCCCTCTCAGACAGCGATGTCCTTGTCCTGTCCAGAGTTCATATTACTTGTCTGACTCTTTATTTGATCCAAAGATGATTAAAAACAATACTTTAAAATTGTAACTGTGCAAAAATGTAATCTGTTTTGTGAATCGTTTTCTGGTATATAAAATATTACACACTTTCATATAGCCTACTGTATGTAATATATAAACATTTGCTACTTATATGTAACCTTACCCGTTTTGCTATTTCTTAATAAACCCTTCTATCATTGTTGATGTTGTACCGTCTGTCTCATATTTCGATATGAAAGGAAATTAAATGCTTTTATTATTATCACCAGGAGGTGAAAATGAGTGCCACCATACATAACGTTTATTACAGACAGGACATACAGTATATTAATATATTGTATATAGCCAATCATTGACTTCTACAGTTAACGACAATGTTCATTATAATACTTCACTTTGCCATGTATTAATTAGTAATGCTTATCAAAATAAACGATGGATGTTTTGAGAAAACCAAGTCGATGTAATCACTATGTCTGTAACGTTATCTATGTACAGTGTTACCGTTCTCCCATGCTAGCTAACGCTGATGTTAGCTACTAGCCAATAGCCCTTGCAGTTTTAGGAAACGCTAATGACGTTACATCCACATAACAGCATACATACATGCATACATCCCTTGGGTGTATCATAAGATAATACCATGGGCGCAGTCCCAATGGTGTGCTCGCTCCATTATGCGCGTTCATCATTTCAAATTTAATAATTCTGGATTCGCTTCTAGTGAATGCTAACATTTTTAAAAACTTAACATTTTAAACAAGGACCCTTTCATTGTTCAAGCTGCTAAGTTGAAATGTAGACGTTTCTTTCGCCATGCATTGTCTATGTGAAAAGTCTTTCTGGGCCATGGGGTGCAGCACCACCGTTATCCGCTAAGCCCACGGTGGCTTTTAGACATGGCGCTCCTCCTAGGGGCTTGACCGGGCAACCTTAACCTATAACCCACAACCTGGCAACCTATAACCCACAACCTGGCAACCTGTAACCCTCAACCTGCCGACCTATAACCCTCAACCTGGCAACCTGTAACCCTCAACCTGCCGACCTATAACCCTCAACCTGGCAACCTGTAACCCTCAACCTGGCAACCTATAACCCAGTTGATCTCTGCGCGAGCTTTGTGGAAAGTTCAGAACCGAAAGCGAGCCGATAAAAATGGCAGGTGAAGGTGGTGTTCCTGCAAAGAAATTGAAATATGGCTGTAAATTTCAACAGTTTTGGGCTCAACAATTTACATGCATCTTACCTAGTCATATCGACAACCTCCACGCTGTTTGTAAGGTAAGCGGCACCATCGCGCAGAAGAAGCACATAAGGGCACACGGGCCATTTCATCCATAATCACGAAAGGACAGACATAGGCAGGAAACATGACGCAAGCTGAACTCAAGATTGCAGTGTTGGTAGCACAGACTTAAGGGTGTTTTACATTAGCCGCAGCCCAGCTGGCGCGCGCAAATGTGATGTCATGGGAGCGCCGTAACTATTTATATCAGCGCTAGTGGTTGTGACACTAGTTGCAGTCTTCTCCTGAACAGAGGTGGCGCTAATGAGCAAAGGGTACCGACTTTGCTCTTTCTACAGACTAGAAGAAGAAGAAGAAAAAGGCAAACAACGGCAGAACTGGCAGCAGCATTGACGTCAATGCTTCGATTTGATTGGATGAGCTGCTTGGTGGGATCAAGCCTTTCATTCACCATAAAAGAGCTCATCTTAACCCAGGAAGTTTACCAGGGAGACGTGCAGTCACTCTGAGAGTCCTGGCATCACGTTGCCCTTGAGCTTCTTCATGCTTCCTGTTTCCTCCTTCCGCCATTTTGATGCTACAAAGCTCTCACCACCCGTTAGCATTCCACTGACTCCCATTCATTCTGACGTCACTTTGACAGAGAATAACTTTACATCTGAAGCGTTTAAAGACTATTTGTCCGTTGTTTATTTCTAAAGAAACACGACAATGTATAATAGGCTCCATTACCTTGTAGCTCACGTTATGGCTCCGTAGCAGACGCTTTTATAACAATAGGCTAACGATTGTGTCATAACCACGAGACTTACTGTCACACAGTAGAGGAATTACCGTATAGTACAGGAGAAGCTCGCAGGCAGTTTGGACTTACGTTAGCTGTTTAGGTTTAATTACTAATGTTAACTATCAAATTATAAAAAAAGCAATCGATTCTATAATCTAGATCGGGAGTTTGCCGTATTAGCAGAAGCAAACAACTGGACACTTTTTACAATTTTCATCTGCTATTCCACCACTAAATTCACTATTGAGACTTTTTTATGCGATACATTAACTGTGTAGAGTTTGAATATGGGCAGTTTTACAAACGTTGATGGCCAACAGCACATTTTCTCCGATGTTGTCAGAAGCTTCAGTCTGACGGGACAGCCAGCTGGTGGCGGCCGGGATCGCCTCCCTGCTGGCCGGCCAGTGATGCTCACAGACACCGCTGTTAGCTGGAAGTCTGAAAAAGTACACGGGCTGTACAAAAGGCCGTCAATCAGGAGTGTAGTTGTGAGGAGGCTCCATGTTGGAGAATAGCGCGGACACGCACCTCACACCGCTAGCACCACCCGGAGAAAAAATTGAGAGAAAGAAAAAGGAGAGGTCGCAGTTCGGACGATGACTATCCGGTTGAGATTGTGTGTGTGTGTGTGTGTGTGTGTGTGTGTGTGTGTGTGTGCGTCCTCGAGATCTGACCACACACAAACACACGTAAGCAGAGCTACCCACACCCATGTTTCTACTGTTGCTTAATTAAATATAACATCAAAAGAGAGAAGTCCGTGTTTTAAACAGACACACCTGGGGCGAAGTTGGGAACCAGAATCAGCTTTAAATCCAGTCCTAATCTAGTCCTCACTAACACAGGCCCAGTTATAGTAACTACATGAAAACTTCACGGTTGTAGCATGAAATGTGGTTTGTGTTTAGCTAACATCATCATTTTCTATCATGTGAAACCAGAGCCAGCCTAGTGGTGAATCTGCAGACAGATGCTTAACAGTGTGCTCCTCAGCAGTAAGCTCCCCCTGCTGCTCATAAAGTGCCTCTGCACCCCTTTGGTTTCAGACCCTCCCACCAGCCTTTGGGCCACGCCTTCTCATTTACATTGACATGTGTCAAGTCCAAACAAAAAGGTAATGTTAAATGGAAATTCAAAAGCCAAATATTAAATCCAAATGAAAATCCAATGTTAAATTGAAATTCAAAAGCCAAATATTAAATGAAAATTAAAATCCAATGTTAAATTGAAATTCAAAAGCCAAATGTTAAATGAAAAATAAAATCCAATGTTAAATTGAAATTCAAAAGCCAAATATTAAATGAAAATTAAAAGCCAATGATGAATTAAATATTAAATTCAAAAGCCAAAGCCAAATGGAAAATTTAAAAAATGATAATATTTAGGGCCCGAGCGCCGACAGCGGCGAAGGCCCTATTGAAACTGAAGGAATTATTGTTTCTTTCTATTCTTTCTTTCTATTCTTTTTCCTGTCAAATGAATTGGCTTTTTGAGGGGCTTAACATATTCAAAAACTCACCAAATTTGGCGGCCGCATCAAGTCTGGTGAAAATTTACGTATTTTAAGGGTTTCGGGAATAGGTGCACAAAAATGGCTCGCTAGCGCCCCCTAGAAAGTTGAAAATTGAGCCCCTGAAGTGGGTTTAACGTAGACTCACGACACTTGGTACACATATGTATCATGTCAAGATGTACAATAAATTTCATTAGAGCCATACCCTAAACCCAACAGGAAGTCTGCCATTTTGAACTGAAAGTTCGAAGTTTTTTTTTTGGCCATTTCCACATTTCAAACTCGGTCTGTGCCATCTTAAGACGTTAAAGATGAAAAGTTGTTAAAAGAAAAACTTTTCGTCATAGGGCGTGGCCGTGGCGGGGCGGCCATTTTGTGCGTTTCGCCGGCGAAACAGGAAGTGGGTTTTCACAGCTAATGAACCGTATGACGTAGAGTCTTGTGTGAACTATCGAACTCGGCAGGGAGTTCCCTTTTCATTGTTGACGATTCGCGGCATCTGAGTGCCGCGCGAAAGCACGGTCGCAAAGAGCGGCGTCCGCCAGTAATCCCGACGCGCGCTGAGGCGTGAGGGCCCGTCCATCGCTGCTCGCAGCTTTAATTATTTTTTTTTTTTTTTTTTTTTTGTGCGTTTCACCGCCGAAACAGGAAGTGGGTGTAAATCGAGTGTACGTTGTCCGATTACCTCAAAACTTTTCAGGATTCATAAGAGTCCAACCCTGAAGACAAATAAAGGCAGATATTTACTTAAAGTCATAGCGCCCCCCGCTGGCAACAGGAAATCTGCCTTATATGACAAACATCATCCGATTTGCATGAAACTCAGAATGTGTGGTCTACGTGTGATACTGAGCTGCCCCCTATACTATGGCCACGCCCACTTACTCAGGCCCCCTTTCATAACATTTGAACCATTTAAGGTATACCCTTGTGTGAGGTGTCATTGAACTCAGCATAGACTTCTTTCTTCATTGGTGATGTTTGACCCGCCCCCTATGCTTAAGCCCCGCCCCCTTTCTTAAAATTTGAACCATTCAAGATAGACCCTTGTGTGAGGTATCAATGAACTCAGCAGAGACTTCCTTCTTCATTGGTGATGGTTTGGCCCGCCCCCTATGCATAAGCCACGCCCCCTTTTATACATGCTGAACCATTTAAGGTAGAGTCTTGTGTGAGGTATCATTCAGCTCAGCAGAGGCTTCATTTTTAATTGGTGATGGTTGGACCCGCACTCTATGCTTTAGCCACGCCCCCTTTCACAGCTAATGAACTGTATGACGTAGAGTCTTGTGTGAGGTATTGTTGAACCCGGCGGGGAGTTCCCTTTTCATTGGTGACGGTTTGCGGCGTCTGAGCGTCGCAAGGAGCGGCGTCCGCCGGTAACCCAAACGCGCGCAGAGGCGCGAGGGCCCGTTCATCGCTGCTCGCAGCTTTAATTTTAATTTGATCTGGCTTTGTTTTCTCTTTGGACTTTCAATTTCTCTTTGGACTTTCAATTTGAATTATGAATAAATATTTCTTCCATAGTTAAATCATATTAAAAGTCATCATTAAAAAGATGTGTGAATATGTAAAAGTGTCAGTAAACTCAGGAATGCATATTTTCAGTTTGCTCATATTGTTAAAGGAGATAAATTGCAGCAGGAAACATCTGTTGTGATGTGGCTTCGTGTTTCACAGCTGTCGCTGTCTTTCAGCGCAACTAGCAGCAACAGTGACTGTTTAATATGTGATACTGTACAAGCTCCACAACCTTTAACTACTGTATGTATTCAGATTGACTGACTAGGGCTGATCTGTTCTCGCTTTTAGTTGCCACAAACTGTTCCTTGTCTTAAGATTTAGTACACCAAAACCCAAGCAACTAAAGTCAAAAAAGTTGAAAATCACAGCCAGTTTCCTGCATGAGCTCCTGTGCGTTCGGGATTTTGTTCAAGCTGGTGCTTTTGGAGCCCATGCTGCAGCTAAAGCACAACCCTGATGTCTGTTTTTTTTAATTCCTGGAGGCTTCTGGCTGGACTTTGAGCAGGCGGACTGTATCTGTGTGTCTGCACTCTGCAGCCCTGTTACAGATATGACAGACACGTTGCTGAGCCAATCACTACTCACCTAACAGGCACTCTCTGACCAATGGGCGTCCTTAACCTGGAACAAGTGAGCCTGTCTGCGGAAACTGACCCTATGTTCCAGTAGAACTACATGAAGCAGGTCATTTAAGACAAAATCTTCAAAAAGTCCTGGATCTTCACAATCCTACCTACAGCAACTTTAAATTCATTTAAATAAAAACACCCACTTTAATACTTAATCTAACTCATACATGTTTACTATTACCAAATAAATTAACCAATACCTTTTTTAAACATGGTTTCCCTTTCGTGGAAAATGAGGACAGAGGCATATGGATTTTATTTATTTTTTATTCTTTATTTTAATTTTCTTTTTTTTAATTTTCATTACCTTGATGGTTGGAGGAAACCGGAGCACCCCGGGGTAAACCCACACAAACACAAGGAGATTTAGGCTACATTTACATTGCTACGTTTTGGTTTTTAAGCAGAGTTTTGGGCCAAAAGTGTTTTTAGCTCCAGTAGAAGAACAAATATCTGTTTACACTAACACGCCCAAACCAAAATATCTCGTTATCATTCTGGTATACTGGACATAAACAGGAGGCCGTGTGGAGACTCCGCCCACTGCTGGTAGTTGCCATGGTAATTTTTAGTAGCTTTAAGTCTCAGAGAACCCAATCAGGAGGAGAAACGTTGGCGTCAGTTTCGGCGTTGCCAAAGGTCTCCGTTTACACAACCCCGCAGATTACCAACCAAAACGGGTCAGAAGGTTTCTTAATGTCTCCGGTTTGTAAGCTCGGAAACACCAGAGCAGGGGGAATGAGAGGGAGAAATGCCAGAGCAGGGGGAATGAGAGGGGGAAACACCAGAGCAGGGGGAATGAGAGGGAAACGCCAGAGCAGGGGGAATGAGAGGGGGAAAAGCCAGAGCAGGGGGAATGAGAGGGGGAAAAGCCAGAGCAGGGGGAATGCACAGTGTAAACGTAGCAAAATATATTTGTTTTTAAACCAAAATGTAGCAATGTAAATGTAGCCTCAGAGGCCAAAACATCTCCACACAAAAATGTAGCTACTCTTCTATTGGTAAAATTCAGAGATATTTGTTTTGGTTTTCAGTAGATGGTATATCACATACCATCTACTGAAACACAAATATTAAAGTTTGGCTTCTGAATCCCCAAAATAGATTCAAGACACCTCCCAGGTAGGCTGTCTAGCCATCCATATTCACATCAGAGCTTTCCGGCTGGTGATCATTGTCACCGGTAGTCGCCTTTTTCTCGTCCGATTCCCCCTGCTTCTTGTATATATCATTGAGGGACTCGCCTTGGAGGAACCTGCATACATTACTGAACTCATCATCCTGCCCCCACCAATTCAAGTCAATGCTGTTATCAGTGGAATCGGCTTTGCTTTTAGCGTTAGCCTTTAATCCATCGGTAACGAATAAATCATTCGACTGCCACCACTCCCAGTCGAGATCGATATTGTGGGACTGGCCTTTGTTTTTGGTGTCATTTTGTGGCTCATCTTTGATATCAGGTTGGGGTTCATAGTCCTCGGTAGTTGATGACTGATCATCTGACTCCCCCTGCTTGTTCTCGATGTCTTTCGTGTCGGAATCGCCTTTGTTTTCTGAGTCATTTTCTAATCTATCGGTGATGACTTTACCGTTTGACTTAGCACTCGTACGAGAGCTGTCCGTCTGGGTTTCATCGTAACTGGTGGTTGAAAACTCTGACTCCTCAAGTTTGATGACTTTACCGAGACAGGCTTCATAGGTCTTGTAGGCCCTTTCGGTTGCCCATCCATCGATATTCATGTGTGAACAACCAGACTGTGGTTCAATCTCACTGCTAACGTCGTAATCGCCTCTGTTTTCGGAGTCATTTTCTGATCTATCGGTGACGACATTACCGTTTGACTTATCGCTCTTATGAGAGCTGTCCGACTGGGTTTCATCATCACCGGTTGTCGAAAACTCGTCCTCTGACTCCTCATCTTTGTTGACATTACCGTCTGACTTATCACTCTTACAAGAGCTGTCCGTCTGAGTTTCATCCTCACCGGTAGTCGAAAAATCTTCTTCTGACTCCTCATGTTTCTTGTCGATATTACCGTGACAGGCTTCAGAGGTCTTGTAGGTCCTTTTGGTTGCCCATCCATCGATATTCATGTGTGAACAACCTGGGTGTGGTTCATCCTCACTGGCAGTTGAAAACTTATTATCTGACTCCTTCTGCTTGATGACTGTACTGTGAGTCTCTTGTTTGCTTTTGGAGACATTTTTCAATCTATGGGAGTTTAATTTGCTATTTAACTCCTTATCTGACTTGCCCTGCTTCCTGTTGGTGTTCTTACTGTGGGACTCTTGGTTGTTATTAAGTATCTTTTTTAGTCCATGTGTGCAGAAACCCCTAATTTTATTCAAAACCAAGCGGTTGTTTTTGAGGATTTGTCCAGCGGAGACCTCTGCCTGTGTTCTCAGTCTCCCTTTCTCCAGTGTTCTCCTCAAAGACTTTGATTTTTAAATTCATGTCATTTTCTTGGAGCAAGTTTTTATTTATTGGGATCAAGTTATTTTCTTGGACTTCCATAATGGTTACATCCATGTCAGAATAACCTGTCGTCAGGCTGGTCGACAACCCATAATCTGCCTCAACCTTGCTTTTGACGCCTATTCTGTTGGACTCGTCTTTGCTTTTTGACTTGGACCCATGGGAGATGAAACTCTTAAGCCTCTTAAAAACCGAACGCTTTTTCGGGAGGATTTCTCCTAGCTGCAGGGGAAGATCTTTCTGCCTTTCTCTACTGTTCTCAATTTCTAGTCGATTGATTGGGAGAAGGTCATTTTCTGTGTTCTGTGTTCTGTGCTCATTCAGATCCTTGTTTTCTGTCTTACTTTTATTCTCAATAATTTCCCTAAGGCACTTATTCTCTTCTCTTAGAGCCTTCTTTTCTGCTTTGAGGACAGCATTTTGATTGCACATACGCTCAATGGTTGTGTAAAAGATTTTACGGAGCACCATAAGCTCCTTCTCTTTCGCGTCGATTACAAAGTTCCTATAACGTGCACCTTCAACGACTTTTCTCAGGCTGTGAACGTCTTTATTAAGAAGATAGTTCTCATCAGATACAACCGCATTGAGTTTTTTCAGGCGTTCAACCGTTTTTTTTAAATTTGATATCCCATACCTTTCATCCAAGAGGATTCTTTTTAGGTTTCCAACCTCTGTTTCGTGCGCTAGTCTTACTTTCCAATCAACAATGGTTGGTTGGTCTTCGGTGATATTTTCATAGGCCTGTTTGTCTACTTTGTGTTCCTGTGACTCAGCCTTTCCTTCCTCCAATGTATCTATGGCGCGTGCAATATCCATGTTCTTTAGTTTTGTATCTAAACGAAATACTGCAGACAGATGTATCTACGAAACAATCGCAAACTCTGCACTACAGACTCAACATGTAAACTATCAATCAACATACGTTTGTGTATCTTTTTGGACGTGCTAAACTGTAATTTTCAACGTCACTTCCTGAGAGCCTCCTTGCTGTTGAAGTCGCGTTACAATCGCCAGATAATGCTTAAATTACTGAAAGGGGGGAATAACTAGAGGGAGAGTTGTTTAAATATGGAGAAATGTAAATTAGAGCATTGTTGACGTTACAGAGCTCCTTGGTTTCTGTCCGTTGGTCTGTTATGAATGTTGTTGGTACTACCGCATTGTATTGTGGGATACTTATCCCGGTGAAGTGGCCAGTATTGCACACTGTAATATTTTAACATAAATTGTATGCAATTCACTTACTATTGCTTTCATACTATTGTTTCTATCACTATTTGATGGAATAAACCAGTGGCGATTCCTAAAATTATCGGTAGCTGCAGCCGTGTTGCAGACAGATTGTCATGTCAACTTACCGCTGAATTTGTGCCGTGCGTTGTGCCGTTAATCTGATTCTTGACAAATTGAACTATAGCAGGGTGATGATCAAAGGCAAACATGATGTCACTTGGAATCTTAGATAAATGGAATACTGCCCCCCAACAGAAGTGATGTCACGCTCTGTTGACGTTTGTTTTTTAGAACCACCTTCCATAGTTACTGTTGCTATGCCTGTCAGGAAGGGATGGAACTTTCAAAGTAAATTTCAAATAAAAACCTGGATCTGTTTTTGTGAATCATAGAAATAGAATGAACACATACATAGGGTGATATCAGGTAAAATGGGCCATCAGGTAAAATGGGCCATTTGAGGTTTGGGGGTCCCAGCCCCTCTGGAATTTAGAGCCAATGACTGCAAAGGATTTCAAACTGTTGTCATAACTGTACTTGACAAATAACAGGTGATTTGATTGGTTCATGGTTGCTATGGTGGGCGGGGCAATAATTCAAATCAAGACTGCACCAGAAAGCTGCATGGTGAGTAGCCTGGCATACCAAATCTAACTAAACTATTATAAGGATGATAAATCTGTAAAAAAAAAAAAAAAAAAAAAAAAGCATGCCCATAAAAAACTATGCATAATATCTGTCTTGATGGCATCAATCAGAAATAATGTTGTTAGTTTGGTATATGAATATATTTTTTGAAAAAGTGATGTTTTTCTTGGCGGCCCAATTTACCTTAACCCACTGAGGTAAAATGGGCCACATGGTTTCAGCTAAAATGGGCCATCATTTGTGTCACTCACAAACACACATACACACGTGTTTGAGTGTGTGTGAGTGAGTGTGTGTGTAAGGGTGTGTGTTTGTGTGTGTATGTGTATGTACACACACACACACACACACACACACACACACACACACACACACTCACCATGACCCCCCCCCCCAACAGTAATAATGGTAGTATTTTATTTACAGTGAGTATGGCAAACGAGAAGGAAGCGAGAGGAGAGGAAAGAGGGAGAAGGAAAGAGAGAGGAAGTGAGAGAAAGAAGGATGAGAGAGGAGACAAGCAGAGGAGACAGGAAGTGAGAGAACAGGTGAGGAGAAAGGAATGCAGAGGAAATGAGAGGAGACAGAACGAGAGAAAAGAGAAGAGGAGCAAAGACCAGAGAGGAAAGGATACAAAGATAAAACAGGGAGGGAAAGGGAGGCCGAAAAACTACAATCTGTGGAAATAGGAGAGGATGAAGGGGGCCTTAGATGAATACAGGGCGGGAGTGAAGAAAGGAAACACAGTGAGTGTGCACTTCTTATCACGAGCATGGGGTGTGCCGCGATCCACACTGCAAAGACGCATCAGTGGAAAGGTGACTGGCAGTGAACGTGTCAGGGCGGAAGCCCTACCTTCCAGAGGAGGCGGAAAGGGAGCTTGCTGCCACCCTCAAGACATTGGCACAGAGGGGGTTTCCCTTCACAAAACGTGATGTCCAGCAAGTGGCCTTTGATTTTGCAGCCAAGAACAACATATCTGGTTTCTCCAAGACAGCAAGGAGGGCCGGATATTACTGGTTTCAGAACTTTTCTAAAGTGCAACCCAGAGCTTGGTTCACTGATCTATGCTGTTCCAAAATGGATTTTTTTTAATTGCACATTTGAATATGTGGGTTTGCAACCAAAATGTTTTTTGAATGGCACATATGAATGTTTGTTTAATGCAGTTTAAATGTTATGTGGCTGTATAAGCAACTGTGTTTTAAAATTAAAATTGATAATAAATGAGTATTTCTCTTTGCAGTTTGACTGGCCCATTTTACCTGAAACTGCTCATGCAAAAAATGTTGGCAGAGCTGATGTTTCAAGAACTGTAGGGCCTGAATAATTATATTTTATTACATTATTTCAACACAAAATGATCAAAAACAGTCTTTATTACAAATCATAAAAACACATGGAGAAGGCATATATGGTATTGTATTATTGTCCCAAACGATTTACCAAAAAGTGGCTCAATTTAGCTGATATAACCCTACATTTAATTTATATTGTGTCACTCCCACACAGATGAATGTAAAAACGTATGAATATCTATCCAAATAAGGGGCGGTTGGGTACCTCACCTGGTAGAGCACGCGTCCATATACAGATGCTCAGTCCTCAACACAGCGGCCAAAGGTTCGATTCCAACCTGCAGCCCTTTGCTGCATGTCATTCCCATAGATATAGAACAATAGATATAACATGTAATTCTGACTTGCCATTCCAGGATGGAACCACTTGGCGGCCAGCTTACCAGGGTTAAGTTTTAGAATTACTTCAATAGGTGGGTTTCAGTCACGTGATTATGATGACGCGCAATGTCAGCTGGAGGGCAGGAAGTAAACATGGAGAGTACGTATATGGAGAAAACCGTTGCAGAGAGTCCGTATTGTACTGATTTAGATCCAGTTTCCAGACAAAGATACAAGGATTTAATTAGCAGATACATAGGCGCGGGAAGTAGGGGTGCTGGGGGAGCTGCAGCACCCCCTGTTGGTGGCAGCACCCCTTGTTGGCAAACTGGGATCAAGCCCGTATTACCCAATGGGCATTAATCATTATGGTGATAATTATCCAATCAGAATAAAATACAAGTTGTTTAATGTAATGATTGGGAGAAGGCCGCATGCACTGTGTAGATTGGCTAAAGATAAAGGTGGGTGGGCATAGAGCAGGTTGTTTACATCGCACTGATTCAAGATCAGCTTTCTAAGAACGCGTTGAGATTGAAAGAGTGGAATTAATTAGTAACTGATCCCCGGTCAGATTGGGTTGTATCAGCGAGTGAAAGTGTGGAAAAGAGAGAGCTTATAGCGGCTGCTATAAAAATGTCCCGCGAATAAAAAGCTTTTTTAAAAGAGCTGGGAATGACGAAGAGGAGGATGTCGAGGAGCTAGCCAACGTTAGCTTGGAAGAATCGCTGCCTTCTACCAGCTACACTCAGCCACAGCTAACGGTGGCTAACGTTAACTTTAGCGAAGTTGTTGTGGAAAAAGACAGAGATGAGGCCGGTCATCAGCATTACAGAACAAGGTAATGGCTTCACAACGGTGAAACGGTAACCACGGGAGTGGATTCTAGATCACTGTCCACCGGAGACATTTGTTGCGTTGCCTGTAAAGTGCTCCCAACACACAGCAACGCATGTGTAGTAGGGTTTAGCGAGCTGCTGAGGGAGCTGGACTTTGAGGATTTGATCTGCGACTTTGCAAAGAAAAAGACAAGAAATTAGAACTTCTAAAGGTAAGAGCTATTATGCTATCTGTAAATTGACTAGGCTAATATAATCTGTTGTGACCGTGTGACCAGATAATGTACATATTTTGTTTAGTTTATTGAAATGCCATGCATATCAGACGTATTGCATCATCATTTTGTGATGCTGCTATATAGGCCTGTATGAGACAGTTGTCAAGTGCAGTAGCCTATATGTTGGCTTTTGCAGTTTGTGAAGTAGCAGCTGACTAAGTGACTGTTATTTTGCAACCTGCACTCAGCTGTGTTGTGTGATGGCATTGTTGTATCTTCAGTCAATCACGTTTCAGAATTACTATTGTGCTTTCTGCTTGGGTGATTTTTTGTGAATACTATATCGCCATAGTCTTGAGCTATACAATGCTTTTGTATTATTTAATTAATTGTAACATTGT
Source organism: Perca flavescens (assembly GCF_004354835.1). NCBI lineage: Eukaryota > Metazoa > Chordata > Actinopteri > Perciformes > Percidae > Perca > Perca flavescens. Next base: position 30,332,831 of record NC_041350.1, read on the forward strand.
CTTGTGATGTGTGAGTCAGATGGCAGTACTTGGTTTATTGAACTGGAAAGGCATACTTGATGCCTGCTCAGCTGGACTAGTCATTCATCTTTTTTTTTTTTTTTTTTTTTTTTTTATTCGATAGTGACAGTGGATAGACAGGAAAGGGGGGGGGGGAGGGAATGACACGCAGCAAAGGGCCGCAGGTCTGATTTAAACCCGGGCCGCTGCAAAGGAATCTTTTGACCAGTAGTGATTGGCATGTGATTTAGTTCGCACCATATGTAGCCTACTTCATGGAGGGGGGGGTGGCAGAGGTAGAGTCGTTCTGCGCACCCCCCTCCCCGACAGCACCCCGCACCCCCTGCTGAAAATGACTTCCCGCGCCTCTGAGCAGATATGTTGGACGTGACCCGTACCTCATGAAGATGAGTGAGTTTTCGGTAGAAATTAAAGATTTGCCGACAATCGAGGCAGTTGACATCACCAACTATCTGGTCCTTCAGACATGTTACTACACCAGACAGCAAATGAAGGCCTATAAATGTCTGGAAGCATACAACTTTTTTGTCAGCGGGTGGGTCCACAACCTCGTGTTAGGGAGCTTGTCTGACCCAGAACGCAGAGAAATCACACAAACAACGTAAAGCAGTTTAAAAAGGTTTAATGTAGCAGAGTGTACTCAGAGAATCACTGTAGGTAGTGTCAGGGTGGTGAAACTCCTGGCTGGTCTGAGGCTTGTGGCGAGCCGACAGGGAAGAATCCAGGTCTTTATGGGACACGAGGGGAACAGGCAGAGACGAGAACATGGAGGGTTTCCCAAGTTGGAGACAGAGGCTGGATGGTGGGGCTTGAAGCAGGCAGGCAAAGCAGAGGAGGCAGCTGGGCAGAGCGGTAAGTGGAGAGAGACACAGGGTTAGTAGGAGCTCAGGGAACAGAGACAAAACCGGAGTAAAAGGCAAAACGGATTATACTGGATGTAGACTGGGAGCCAAGTTACCACATGGGTTGTAGATAAGAAACTGGCACCAACAAGGTGATCAGCCCAGGTTTAAGTATTGCAGGGGTGAATCATGAAGATGAGCTGCAGCTGTGAAAACCGGCAATGCAGTGTTGGATCGGCCACGCCCCTTGACCTACTTCCTTCTGGACACTCCTCCAGCACTCCAGGTGGAAAAACACAGAACACAGACAAACAGGGAAAACAAAACCACCCAACTCAGGGTGGAGAGACAGCAACCCATAACACCTCGGTACCAAAGGGCTCCAAGATGATCATCGTTTGGTCTTCGCCAGGGTGATTGTTTGTTCTTATATTGTTTTATGCGTTAAGATGCTAGCAGTAGCGGCTATAATGTCAACAAACATGCAACACAACTTAACGACGCCATTAGCCATTAGACTGACAGTTGTTTATGTTTCAAGGTAAACCACTCTCAGAAATCAAACGAAACACCTCTGAAGACCTACTGCTAGCATACTGCCAGTGGACTTCAGAACCAGTGTGGGATAAACATGTTCATTAATGTAAAGTCCATATTAGTATAAGTAGGCTATATTGCACATCATCAAAATGTATTGATGCACAAATGTGCACTTTGCCCCTGGTGTATATTGCATTTGAGATTTAAAAAAAATGTCATTCTATTCACAGACTATCAGAATTGTGTTCTCATGTAGGGGCAGTACTTTTTTACATTGAAACCGGGGTAAAGATGCAAGACACAGCTTCCTGCACAACAGAGCAGTGCAAGTGGCTGATGCCATCACATGTAAAAAAGGTAGGGTGACACGTTCACAGCAAACCAAATGTGGGACAGAGAATGTTATTTTTGGGTAACTGTGTAACAGTAGGCTAAGTATTGATGTTAATAAATTCATGTTTATATTGTGCCCCTTCGGTTATGTCTTTGCTTGGGTTAAGTCATCAGGACATGATTTATACTGCATATAGATATGCTATGGACCACAGAAATGTGGACTTAATGATCTTTTTTGTGTTACTTTTACTTTATCTAGCATGCTTCCTAAAACTGTTCTTGAATACAGAACACCAGAGACTCTGCAGCTAACCCCCAAAGAGCTTGGAGAGCTATGCCAGGATTTCCAGCTCAAAGAGCTCACCCTGTCCCAGGTCCAGGCTGTAGAGAGGGCAACTCAAAGTCAGAGTACAAGCAAGATTTGGTTCAGGCAAAGAGCTGGACGCATAACTGCCTCTAAGCTGAATAAAGTTCTTAAAACCAACCCCCAGCAACCATCCAAGAGATTGATCAAGGTCATATGCTACCCAGAAGCATATAGGTTCACCACAGCCGCTACAAGGTATTTAGGGTTTGAATTAGGGTAAGGCAGAGGTAAGATTTGGGGTATAGTATGAGGCTGTCCACATTAAGAACTGTAACTAAGAAAGTGTTCTATGAAGTGGAAGGAGAGTCCATAACACAACTATAAATCTGTGGTCCATACTCTGCCATCTACTGTAGGCCCTCTTCAGTTAGAACAAATGTTTAGTTTTTTCATAGTTAATTCATGGTATGGACAGCCCTGAAAGGTCAACATTAGTTATAGGGTTATAAGGCTGGGGTTATGCAGGAGTAGAACTAAGTATAGTGGTTAGGGTAATGACATTTAAATCACTGAACTGGCTCTACACATCCAATACTAAGTAATAATTTCCTTTTAATGTTTTGCATGTCTACTGTGTACAGTTATGGATGCAAACATGAAGCACAAGCCAGAGGAGTGTATGAGAAGCTAATGGGTCATGAGCATGCAGGCTTCTCCTGTATGGACAGTGGTCTCTGGCTGAACCCCAAGTGGCCATACATGGGGTCCTCCACTGATGGGATTGTCGCTTGTGACTGTCAGTGAACTGGCATCTGCGAGATTAGGATAATATTACAGTCTCTGTTGTAGTAAAGTCCCTAAATCTTGAGTCTGAGTATAGTCTCAAGTCCTCAACTGAGCAAAAAGGCAGAAAATATCTTTGCTAATCTATTGTTCACATGTTCTTCTCACTGTGATTTTAGTTCCCACACTCTCACCAAGATGAAGCCAATCTGCACTTGTGTGCTGGGGGAAAGGGCTTCTGCCTCATCAATGATGGGGATAATGTCAGGCTGGACCGGAGTCATAACTACTACTACCAAGTTCACGCACAGCTTCACATTGTAGATGCTGAGTACTGTGACTTTGTTGTGTGGAACCGTAATAACATTTTTGTTGAAAGGATTTTGCCTGATGTTGAAGTTTGGGATGATGTGATTCCTAAAGTTGAGTGCTTTTTTAGAAACAGTATACTTCCAGAAATATTGGGACAGCAAGTTACAAATGTACATGTGTAATGTGATGAAAGGATATGAACTTGAGCCTTGAACGTGGGCTGTGTGGTATATTACTGTTATATGAGAGAGGATGACATTTTGAATATTGTTATGTGGTCTTTGTTCTGGCTGTTTAATTTGCCTTGATACACATTACTTATCAGAATAGGTTCCTATCTTGGGAGTTTAGTTTAGTTCAAATTTTTTATGGCAACATACTATTAAATACTTTGTACATTAGAGATGCTATTTTAAGGTCTACAAGTTCACTACATTTAAGTACCTGTAAATTTATAAATGACTGATTTGTCGATTCCCGATAATTTACCATCCATCCATCTTCGTCCGCTTATCCGGTATCGGGTCGCGGGGGGAGCAGCTCCAGCAGGGGACCCCAAACTTCCCTTTCCCGAGCAACATTAACCAGCTCCGACTGGGGGATCCCGAGGCGTTCCCAGGCCAGGTTGGAGATATAATCCCTCCACCTAGTCCTGGGTCTTCCCCGAGGCCTCCTCCCAGCTGGACGTGCCTGGAACACCTCAGAAACCGTTCAAAAGTTTATGCAGCATTGCATGAAAGCCAAGTTAAGCTTGGAAAGGCTCTGCAGAAGGCCGAGAGGTACCGCAAACGGTATGACCGATTAATGAAGAAAGTGAAGCAGGCTGACTCCCCAAACTCCAAGTCAAAAAAGCAGATGGCAACAACTTATTTCGAAGATAATGCTGAGGAATACAGGCAGATACTTATCCATCATGCAATACCATCAGGGAGAGTCATGAGTGCTACTAGGCATGCAGCCTGGACCCGGCCCATATCAGTTAATGCTTGTTGCCTTTTGCACACAAGCATCCTTATCATTTTGGGGAGAAGGAGTTAACTGCCGTCCTTGAGGGGGCAGAGGTGCCTGGCTTTTTATATGGGAGAAGGAAGGGGGGCATACTTGGTTCCAGCATTTACCAGCTGCTTCATCTGGTCAGTGAACTCCAACATGGGGATGGGGGAAAGAGGGGAGAGCGACGTATCCTTAAAGAGGTCCTCAAAGCTTTCGTGGTTGTCAAAGGGGTTTGAGGAGTGTTGGAAGGGTGAGATGGGGGGTTGAGATTTCTCATCTTCGCTCTTTGGTCTCCCATGGTCAAATCTTTGCTCAGGTGGGGGCTGTAGTTGATCACTGCCGCACTTTGTTGTGTCTTCCTCTTGTTTTGGTTCATCTTGTCTCGTGTCCTTGGCCAAGGGAGCAGATGTGTGGCGCAGAAAGTAAAGTAGGCTAGAGGTGAACAGCTTTACTCCTGGCTTGTTAAGGAATAGTCCATCTGCTTTAAAAAGATGTCTTATTAGATTATATATCATAAACCAATAATATAAGATATATTACACTGCATAATGAGCACTTTTTACTTTTTGGTACTTTAAGTACAGTATATTTTACTTAAGGACAATGTTGAATGCAGGACTTGTAACTGACAATTTGTAACTCTAAAACACTGTTTTTTTTTCTACTTTTACTAAAATACATGATCTGAGTAAGTCTTCCACCTCTGAAAATCACCAACAACAGTCGTGCATGAATAGGTGCAGCAGTGTTTAACACTGAAAACACACAGCTCAGTACAGCATTTACTCAGGGCTCTTAAGTTTGAAGGACAGGCTGTGACAACTTTTGTTGAGGAAGTAACCTCCTTAAATGCGCATATGACAATTATTCACCTCAATGATAAATTCATTAATTTTAATGAATTAATACACCCCTGGACTGTAATATTTCATGTTCAAAACTTTGTGCACATTCAAAATATATCTGTGTTCTCTGAGATTTGGAGGAGTCATGATATTTTGAGAAAAATAAAGTACCTAAAAAAAAACATCATAGTCTGCTGTGCGTTACGTGATTGCTGTGCTGATACGGTAGATCTCAGACCTTCTGACAGACTCAGAGCCCTGTTTGGGAATGTTTAGGGAAGTGTCTGTACGCTGCTCTATGCTTTTTTCTCATTGGTTGTTGCGTTAAATCTTACCCAGATACAATAGTGCTATTTTCTGATTGGCTATTGTATAGCCCCTTTCTTTTTTTTTTGATTGGCTGATAAGTGGCAGGCTTGACTAAGAACTCCAGGGAAGACACGCTTGATTCCTGTCAGTTCCATAGTGAGAGCGGCGCACCAGAAAACTTCTGGGCGCTGCAGAATATTAAATATGTTATAAATAGTTTTTCCGCGTGAGAAAATACAATGTGTGGGGGGAGTGCGTGACAGTCACGCTCAATGTGTGACACTTGAGAGCCCTGGTTTCCTTGCAGCTCTGCTACAGTAGCAGCGAACCTTTAACGTTAGCTGCAGGTCACATGGTCTCTAAACAGTCGGCTCACAGTGAAGTCCTGCACGGATCAACAGATGTTAGAGTCCGGCGGCTGCTCGCTCCGTTTGTTATAAGATGCACCGAGCAGATTAATATGGAGCCGCTCGGTGTTTGACTAGCTAATAATCCGTTAGCCTGTTATCTTGAGCTTTGTCTGAAGGCGCCGAGTGGCCAGCCAGGCTCAACACACCGACACATTTCCGCACATCCTCCGATCAGTTTACCCGCTAACCCCTCCCACGATACCAGTCAGAGAGGCGTGTTTTGTGTCTCGGTCCTTCGGTGCTTCCAGCGACGGGCTCCGGTCAATTTTTAATTAGCCTACATTAGTAACAGTTAATTTTGTTACGGTATGAACTTAATCCTAGGAAAGGCAAACAATATAAGACCTTTGTAACGAAATCCAAGACTTTGTATACCAAATTCAAGGCTTTTAAGGCCTTAATTTGAGACAATCAAATTTAAGACTTTTTCAATGCTTTTAAGACCCCGCGGGTACCCTGACACACACACACACGCAGTCACTCTCTAGTCTAGTGCGCGGTCTTGCTCCAGATTCCGGGAGATTTGATCTCATTTGCGGGCGTCAAGGAGCCGCTATCAATATGCGGGAGATTCCCGGAACTTCCGGGACAGTTGGGATGTCTGGATAAAGATATAAAGGCATAAAAAGGAAAATTTCCTCCCGTTTGGCGCACCCCACCTGTCACGTCTCTATTCCCCACCAGTGGAGCGCGCCCCACACTTTGAGAACCGCTGCGCTACATAGCTAGCTAGCTACCTCACTAGCCGAAAGCTAGCTAGGAATTAGCTAGCTTTAGTGAATCTAGCTAGACACATTCACTAAAAGCTAGCTGGTTCCTGTCCTCTTAACTTACTCTCCAAAAAAGCTTTTGGTTATAAAATAAAATCATCCCCTGCTTAGAGGCAGATTCTTACCTGCCTTTTGTCCACACGACAGTCTTGAGCTTGCAATCCTTAACGGACAGCAGACAAAGGCGGCGAAGTTGTTGCTGGGCAGACTTTGTTTGCTCGGTGATGGGGGTGGAGCTTTCCAGTGTACACTTTACAGTGGAGAGTGCGCGCTGCTTAATTTAGAGTTTGAACATTTTGTGGGGAAACCGTTAGCAAACGTCTGTTGAAAGTCGTAATAGTGCTTAAGACCACTATTGAATTGCCATGGTTACCCTTTTAAATAGTCGCCTAATAAAATTTGTATAAAAAGTGGCTATTGTTAAAAATAGCATCAATGTCGGACATAATCAATTTTTAATATTAGGAGTGGAGCCCAGCTGGAGCCCACTTAGTTTAGCCCATGTACTGCCCATGTGGGGCCCAACAACAAAGCCCACTCTGTGCCCATGCCCAGCTGAAGCCCAACCAGCCCAAGTGAGGCCCACGTGGGCCCCAACTGGACATGTTTGCAGGGAGGTAGCAATTACACTTTTAACAAGCTAGCTGCAATATTCAACACAACATATCAACAGTATTGTGATCAAATGACACAATCACAGAAAATAATGGGACGTGGTAGTCACCATCAGATTCGAGACATCAGACGCGCACCAATAGCGCTTATTAATCAGATCATATTAAAGGCAACACAAATAGCAACAATAGCAAGTTACTTATTAATAAAACACACTATTTATCTCTGCCCAGACCGTAAGCCTTTTTACTGTGTGTAGTCCATCAGTCCGTAGGTTTCCACGAAACAGAACCAAAAATCCGAATTGCTCGTCAGCAATGCACGGAAGAAAACTTTTTCCTCCAAGTCGGAGCAGCCTAGAGGGAGTTATTTCCAGTCTACTTTTGAAAAAAACATTTGTTCTTTTCTCCTGCAGATATGAAAAACACTGGTCTGTTTTTCATAGGATCCACGATGCTCTTTGGACACCGAAATGAAATCCACTTTCTCCAGAAAATGGAAGTTTAGCACAAGCGCTTGCGCACTCCCTTCTGCAACGGGTTGCAATGGAAGACAAGGATTTTTCAGGTGTCAGAATATTTTATAGGCTCAGGCCCCATGCTGTGTTCAGGGGCTGTTAAGCGAATGGGGATCTGGAGATCTCTGAAAAGGTGTGAACTACAAGGTTGTAGTTCTTAGAGTTTTCCCACTTTGGCCACTCCTTCGTGGTCATTCACCCATTTTGTACCCTTCTTATCTCCTTTCTTCATGTAGGAGTTTGGAGCAAGGGATGTGGAACTTACATGTAGGCCTGTCTTTTGTCTCAGGCTTTTTGTCCCTGAGTGCCATTTGGCCACGTGTTCTTTTGTACAAGATCAGGTTATGCACATTTGTTTGGATCCAACAGCATCCAGTGGAAATCCGGGGTTACAGTGTCAGAGGTTTTAAAGCGTCTTCTTGACTCAAACTCCAAGTTCAGCAAATGGGTTACCGAAGCTTTGTTTGGCTTCTTGGACCGGCACATCTCTTGCAGTGTCTTGTAGTGCCTTGCCTGGGTTTTCTGGCTGTCCAAGACATCGCCCAAACGACCTGAAGGAATAAAAAAAAACTAGAGGGTGGGGTTAGAGGTGTAAAGCAACATTAGGTTTCCAAATTAAGTAGGAAGAACATAGCATGTAATGGTTACATGCTGCCAGTACGACACGCCGCTATTGCCTAACCCTAACCCCTAACCTGCATGTAACAGGACTCAGTCACAGTATTGCATTTAGAATAGAATTTAGTTAGAATTCTAACATCCCTGGGCTAATACTTTTGCAAGGCCACTTACCCAAGGCCTATGTTTTCTTTTGTTTGTACATTTAGCATAGCAATCTCTCCCACACTTCTCACTAATCAAAAATGCATCACAACAACTTGAGACTAGCTGTTACTTCCCACAAAAACTCATGTAAACAAAGTTTAATACATTTCATCCCTGCTATCCAGGTGTTGCACTGGGGTGCTGGCTCTGACTGGGGACTGTTGAAGAATGACCGTAGAAGCACTCCAATCCCCGTCGTAGTCGCTCGTTATTTCTTCGACTGCCCGCTGTTGTTTCTCTGCAGGAACAACGGCCTTCTTTGGGCTTCTTACATTCGATAGCCTCTTCATGAGCTTTTTGGCAACATGCTCGTGCCGGGTAAAAACAGTAAACATTAAAATATGACACATGGCAATGTTCTCACAATAAAAATAAAAACACAAGCAAAAGGGAGATAAAAAATACTTACCCAGTCTTTTACCATTGGATAATACTCCACCAGTCACTTTGCCATGGCATTGACTGTGGCTCTTGCAATTGAGATCATATTACACATAGTGTTTCTTATGAGCCAGCAGAAGAGCTCCTTAGATAAATCCACAATGTTCTCAGTCCCCATCCGTTTCTGCTCGAAGTAGGAGCGTCGCACCTGTTCAATTTCAATGTCTGTGTAAACTATGTATTCTGGGCTGGACATAACCACAAACTTAGAAACGTTGGGCTCTTCTTGTGAAAGACCACTGCCTCCAGTCGCTGATGGCTGTGGTAGTTCAGCAGCAGTCTCCACCTAAAATACATTCACAATTACATATTTCATAGGATAACTTTCCGTCATAATGTATTCCCACACAGTGAGTTTTTTGCTCTGTAATAATCACATGGCCCAGCCAAAATGTCAAGCCCAGACAACAGAACTGACGACACCACTGTGCAATAACACTAAACTGTTATATAACTGCAAATCCTAATGTTATTGTAGCCTACTTGTTTCTGGCCAAAGCCCTAAAATAACTATGATCATGCTGAATTTACACTGCATGAAAAGTGGGATTTCCGTCCCCGTAAATGCCTGTAAACGCCCGGAAATCCCTCTAATTTTCGGCAGTTATCGACAATTAAAGGCTGCGAACATCACGTTCGTCTGTGCCACATATTGTCGGAAACGAACCATGACGTATGTGGAGAGCCCCTGCGGAGGTGTTAATGGATCTAATTAGAATATGAATAGGCGCCTGGCCAGAGAACGTCTGGCCTGGCTGGAATTTCCTCACTCACTATTGGATGAAACCACTACTTTAAAACAAGAAAAATCTCTCGTGATTGGTTGACAGGTCTGTCACGGGTTAGGCTATTGGTCAACCTGGGCCATTATTATTATTATAATAATAATTATATATATATATATATATATATATATATATATATATATATATATATATATATATATATATTTTTTTTTTTATTATATATATTTATTTCATATATGCTATGTTGTATATTCATGTCATGGTTATCCTAATTAAAATGATTTGCCAGGAACGTGCTGTTTATTCAAAGATAGAGCTTTATTGACACAAAACACAAACACAATCAGAAAAAAAAACTATGTACAAAGCATCGGAGACATACAGCACACACAATAAATATCCCACGCTCACGAGAAGCAGCACCGTCCACACCTAACCCACGGCCGCCTCGGAGCTGTAGGTAACCGGCAGCATTCGGTCTGAATTCGGTCCATGTAGCAGACGTCTGTGGTGCGTTGTCCTGTAGGTCTATGGTGGCGCACTTCCAAATGTCCACCTCACCCGCCACAAAGGCATACTCTGTCTCGCTTCCAGCAGCTGTAAAATCAATCAATAAATCAATCAATCAGTACTGCGTGATATTTATTTATGGCCACAACACACCTATGAATGCACCTGAAAAATATTCACATTGACCAAACGGATCTAATCTTACCCTCTTTTCTTCTCGACCGACTCCGAGCTGAACTCTTCACAGCTTCTGCCCGCGATGCCACATCTGGTTGTTTCTAGCTGAAGCTCCTGCGTGCTGTCTGGTAATATGTCTTACAGGCAGCTGGAAAACAATTAAATGAGAGTGGTATGAATAAAAAACATAAGTCACAGTAAAATTATACAAGGAAAGATGAAAAGTAAAAATGACTTACACACAGTGGCGTCATTATCAGCGTCATGTAAATCTGGACTTGCAGACAGCTCCGAGCAAATATAGGTCACAGCCTCGTTATGAGGCGAGGTTAGTCTGTAAAAAATAAAACAATGGTTAAGATCGGTATCTATTAATGTATTTATGTCCTTATACAGAAGAATTAATGAAATTCCTTCAATGAAAGCATATTCTTTAAATCTTACCCTTGCTCCGGTTCGTAGCGCCTGCTACAGTTTGTCTAAGAGTTGGGAAGACGGTGTACTGCTTTCTGAAAATTACGAGATAATAAAAATATACTTTTATAAAACAACATCACCCGCTCAGCTCTGTAATGAATGGCGCTGAAAGCAGCCAAAGCTCTGTGCTGCTCGCGTTTAAACTTGGTGGGGTTTAAAACATTACTGCCAAGTCTAAGTAGCCTGTTTAACATCCAAAGACCCATCCAAAAATGGTACGATCAAGAGTTAATAAACAGTACAGACTAGTTCGCCGTTTCATTAATAATCATATACTGACGTTGACTTCTTCTTTTCTGTGAGCGCATCTTTGGAGCCCCGGAGACATGGAGGAGAGAAAAATAATGCTCCAAACGTCTTGAACAACTCCTGTGTGTTTCCAAATAAAGTTTGACAGAGTCCAGTTGGCCTGAAATATTCCCATATTTCGGAAGTTTTTGCTCCAACTCTCTGAGTCCTGCCGATTTTTTTCAAATGGAAGCAGTGAGGGCGGGGGTAGGGGGCGAACAGCGCACACACTGGTGTGGAGGTGAATTATAATGGATTACTGGGAAAGCTTAAAGCGCCCATATTATGACTGCTTTTCAACAAGTTAAAATAGGTCTATGAGTTCCAGAAAACATGTTTCTGAAATTGTTTGCCGGAAATAGCTTGTAGGAAAAGATTCTTACCTCCCTCTATTAACCTCTGTTTCGGTCCCTTTCAAAGTATTCTGTTTTCTGCTGCTCATTGCATATTTATGAGCTGCTGCACTCTAACTATTACCATGGTAACGGGAAGCACATAATGGTAACGGTCAAAAGTCATCTGCGCATGCGCATGACGGCTCGCAGCACAGATCGGAGAAAGTTATGGCGGACATGGCGGCAGTAACTTGTCATCCTACATCCATAGTTCAACCGGTTCAACCCTACATGGTTCAACCACACGTTTGACCCAGAATCGGATCCTGAAGGAGGGGTCTCCTCCAGAACCTGAGACTCAAAGAATTCAGCAGGACATTTCTGAATGGTTAGTCAAAAAATGACTTTGTATTTTTTTGGGAACTTAGCTAGATATTAGTCAGTGTTGTATCTCCACAAAGGTAGTCTAGCTAGCTAGTGCCAGGCCAGAAGCTATCGTCTGTCTCTATAAGCTACTCAATTATTTATGAAACTTATTGAATTTTTATTCACACAATAGTATAAGTAAACTAGATTTTGCTTCTTGTTCACAAAACGTAGTTATGTGTTATAAGTTTCAAGTTACCAAAATTGTCATCCATGTGTTTGCATTGTAAACATTGAGAAAGCCTAGCGATACTATTCACCTATTTAACTCAGGCTGAGATAAAGTACTAGATTGCTAGAGCAGCTCATTAAAATATACAACGTGGGTGCTGTTATTCGTTGTAAATACCAGGTTTATTTCTTTAGCTTTATACATATATGACTTTTTTTTTTTTTTTTTTTTTTTTTAGGTGCACTTGTGGCAATTGTGCAACAATGCCATCAGAGCCTGAGAATGTATGCTGCCAGGAGGTGCCACAGGTAACATCATCTTTCCTACACTTATGTTTGCCAATATATGATTGCAGACAACATGCCACTGCAGATACTTACCTTATTTTATGCAAACTAGGTTATAAGACGGCTGCAGCAGCTGGATGAAAGGCCTCCATGCATGATAGACCATCCAGGTTTAGAACCTGTTTGCCTAAATGTGTTCTCGCTGCAGAACGCATGCAACATTTACAGGGCTGACTACGGTCCTCTACAGCTACGGGGGATAGAGCTCTGAGTTTCATCTGTAATAACCTACTTACATTCACTGTTCATACAACATAATATACTAAATGTAGTCAGCCAATGCCACTATTTCAGATCATATTTTTTCTTGAACATATAGCCAAGTATTTCATAAGCAAATACTCTATATTACACATGAATTAACGTCTAATTATTCCTTTGCAGCGGCCCGGGTTTAAATCCGACCTGCGGCCCTTTGCTGCGTGTCATTCCCGTCCCCCCCCTTTCCTGTGTATCCACTGTCACTATCGAATAAAAAATAACAAAAAAAAAAGATGAATGACTAGTCCAGCTGAGCAGGCATCAAGTATGCCTTTCCAGTTCAATAAACCAAGTACTGCCATCTGATTAACACATCACAAGACAGTGTTACAATTAATTAAATCATACCAAAGCATTGTATGGCTCAAGACTATGGCGATATAGTATTCACTAAAAATCACCAAAGCAGAAAGCACAATAGTAATTCTGAAACGTGATTGACTGAAGATACAACAATGCCATCACACAACACAGCTGAGTGCAGGTTGTAAAATAACAGTCACTTAGTCAGCTGCTACTTCACAAACTGCAAAAGCCAACATATAGACTACTGCACTTGACAACTGTCTCATACAGGCCTATAGCAGCATCACAAAATTATGATGCAATACGTCTGATATGCATGGCATTTCAATAAACTAAACAAAATATGTACATTATCTGGTCACACGGTCACAACAGATTATATTAGCCTAGTCAATTTACAGATAGCATAATAGCTCTTACCTTTAGAAGTTCTAATTTCTTGTCTTTTTCTTTACAAAGTCGCAGATCAAATCCTCAAAGTCCAGCTCCCTCAGCAGCTCGCTAAACCCTACTACACATGCGCTGCTGTGTGTTGGGAGCACTTTACAGGCAACGCAACAAATGTCTCCGGTGGACAGTGATCTAGAATCCACTCCCGTGGTTACCGTTTCACCGTTGTGAAGGTGTCGGGTCAGTGCCTCATTAGTGAGAGAGCGGGTCTTTCTGCCGCCAGCAGAAAGACCCCCCTCCTCCGTCCCCCCTCCGAGATGCTGGACATTTAGCCGCCGATTCTGAAAGGCTAATATCCCTCTGGGTATAACTTCCTCCCGGACGGTCTCTGTAATCGGTCCCCGTAGTGCAGGGTCTTCAGAGATGATGGTACCTGAGGGGCCATTACCTTGTTCTGTAATGCTCATCTCTGTCTTTTTCCACAACAACTTCGTTAAAGTTAACGTTAGCCACCGTTAGCTGTGGCTGAGTGTAGCTGGTAGAAGGCAGCGATTCTTCCAAGCTAACGTTGGCTAGCTTCTCGACATCCTCCTCTTCGTCATTCCCAGCTCTTTTAAAAAAGCTTTTTATTCGCGGGACTTTTTTTATAGCAGCCGCTTCTTTCTCTCTCTTTTCCACACTTTCAGTCGCTGATACAACCCAATCTGACCGGGGATCAGTTACTAATTAATTCCACTCTTTCAATCTCAACGCGTTCTTAGAAAGCTGATATTGGATCAGTGCGATGTAAACAACCTGCTCTATGCCCACCCACCTTTATCTTTAGCCAATCTACACAGTGCATGCGGCCTTCTCCCAATCATTACATTAAACAACTTGTATTTTATTCTGATTGGATAATTATCACCATAATGATTAATGCCCATTGGGTAATACGGGTTTGATCGCATTTTGCCAACAACGGGTGCTGCCACCAACAGGGGGTGCTGCAGCACCCCCAGCACCCCTACTTCCCGCGCCTGTGGTCTGTTAACCTTACTGGGAGTTGTTTTGGTCCCACTCTCAACCAAACACTTGGTTCGCACTGGACTGTTTTGTGCGCAACATATTACAGTATGGGAATATTTAAAAAATGCATAACTTTCGAAAGTTACCGTAGCTGGTCAATGGCTTTGCAGGAGAAACTATGCTGACTGCAAACTAACTAGAAGCTAATGCTAGCGGTTAGCTACCTCGTTCTCAATGGCAAAAGATCGCTACAACACACACAAGTTCACCCTAATGTACAAAAGAAATTGTATAGAACTACTTACATGTCCCTCGTCTGCAGGTATCCCACGCAAAGTTGGAATTGCGCCTTCTTTTAGCAAAAGTTTCGTGGCTAATCCTGCCTTGTACTGACCGAAGTTGGAGAAACAGTCCGTCTCAAAGTGGTTAGCACACACTGACAATTTTTTGCCAACTGTAGCAGGGATATTGCCTTCAAAAATAAATTCAATCCATGCCGCTCTTATGTCCTCTGCGGCTGGGATGCGATGGAGTGTTTGGTGCTTGTCTTTACAGCCAACAACAGCACAGTTTAAGTGGTGCTTTGACATGGTGCTTCTGAATCGGTAACAACATGGAGGATATCAGAGAAGAAGTTACTGCTGTACCTGGTGGGTGGAGCCCATAGAAGGTGGAGACATTAGGTATGCTCTGTTTGGAAGGGGTGGAGGGTGGGAATATTCAAATTTTTCGGACTGTGACGTCACAGTCCGAGGAGTTTTCTAACTGCTCACCCAGAGACTGAAGACAGAGGACATTCAGAAACCCATATCTCACTCAAAACAGCATGGATGTTTTTTTTTTTCAAAGTTTGTATGCGTGTGGAAGCACCAGAGACACAAAAGAACACCCCAAAACCCAGAAAAAGTGTTTTTTTCATAATATGGGCACTTTAATAACTATAGGACAATTGAAGTCTGAATTATGAGGCCATTTCAGCAGAGCCAACAACTTCATATGCCATGGACATGTGAATATGGTGCTGAATTTGCCAGTATTTTAAGAAGACAATTGGTTGGGACCTTGTCATGCAATGACAAACCTGATATGCTTTATGTGAAGCATAGTGTTTTGGTGTCAGCAGAAAGACTTCTCTTAGAAAACTGTACAGTGGAGCCTCTGTCTCCATTCCACCAGACAATGTTGGATGAGCAAGACCAAAGACTGTAGTCATGTCACTATGTACAGTGGTTGAGCTCTAGGAGACTGGGCATGAATCATGGAATGCACATTTTACCTTTGTGGCAAAGCCTGTAAAACTAATTGTTGAAATTGGTCATTGCGAATGACATACAAAGTAATTAATCTAGCATACTTTCATTAAATAAATCAATTCAAGCTAAAATTGAAGATTCTACAATTAGGCCATACTGAGTCTGATCTATTTTAAGAGATTTTCTTAAAATTACGTTAATACCTTTTAGAAAAATGTCACCTGGGGTAAAACTCCCCGTGCTGCTACCATGATTTGCATTTGTATAACTCACAGCATTTTCATTTACATGTGAAAGCCTCACCTAGAATTAGAGGGAGGGGGGGTCATGGGGGGAAAATCCCACTTTTCATGCAGTGTTAGGTTAAATATGGACTTACACTATTGTTACACTGACTGGTCAAACCTTTTTTTTTTTTTTTTTTTTTTAACCAAAGAATGAGCTTTGGCTAAAATAAATACAATTTTACTTAATGTGCATAATATAGAACTGACCTTTTCATCTTTATTTACAACAAGCCATATAGCCCGCCACCTGTAAAAGTTTTCAGGACCGGGAAACAGATCTTGATTTCATCTCGAGAAAGGGAAGGCAGTAAGTCTTCTCCAATCTTGGCAGCTATAGAAAATAAAATATACAGTTGTTGCCAAGCTCATCACTGACTTTATTCAGCCTTGTGTAAATAAATCCTAGCTATATCTGCGTGGTTCAACTTGCCAAGGGAGGTGACATCACCGGATAGGCAGAGGGATCTTTTATGAATTGGATTTTTTGTCATGGTCGGCACAGCTTGCAGTGCCAATAAAATGGTTACATTCAAGTTACCAGCATTGTTAACAGAGTTAAACAACAAAACATCTAGTACCATGTTGTACTAAGGTCCAACTGGCTTGAAAACTTAGCGCTGAAGTTCCAGAGTTAGCTAATACTTATATGCAAAATTTGGTCAATTTTCTTAGTTAAACTTAATGCACTTTTGCAAATACGGCATCAAAATAACGTTTGATAGTAAAATGCACAATATTAACTGTAGATACACACATAAGAATAGCCATGCTAGCTAGCTAGCTAATTTTATGGGTTTTAGCACGCAACCCAACCTAGCAAGGCAGGTTATACAAATAAAATAATAGAGACAGATAACTTAACAATATATCGTACCTCTTAGTGTAGCAATTGCAAATTTGTTCAGTTGATCCATTAGGCTACCACGATTCTAAAAATTCTCTGGGGCCATTCACAAGCGCTGCGAAACCCATTATCGTCAGTGGCTTGGGGGCAAGAACTGGTCTGCCGCTGCGCTGCGTTGATCAAAGCGCAACGTAAGCAGCATTTGGCGGCTGGCTGCCCTTGTGCATGCCGCGGTGGCACACGCAAGAGCGACCGAAGTGCGCTGTGACGTGCATTCACGTGTCTGAAAAAAACAAAAACACAGAATTCACGTGGATCCACAAACGGAACATGGATGAGAGGTTGATTTTGGCCGTCAGCGATCTCCTAGAGCTGTACGACACGACTTTGAGCTCGTACAGAGACCTTGGATGCAAAACTATGCTCTGGAAGCATATTTCTACCATAATAGGCATGCCAGGTGTGTAGCTTATTGTAGTCTCTTAATTTACATCATTCAGATTGGTTTTAGCTATGTGAAATGAACATGGACATGTCTTCACTGGAATACAATCATAACTATGTTAAATTTTGTCTCAGTTACTTTTTTTAAATAATTTGCATTTGCACAGTGAGTGCATTTCTTAAAACAACTGGTGGAAACTGCACCGCATAGTGACTGACTTGCACATGCCTGTATCTTGCTGGAAATCTTTTGTTTATGTGTCCAAAGCAAGTATTTATACAAATGACACAATCAAACTGACAAGTCCTCATGCCATCGTTTATACCATAGTGAAACTGCTTTGTGTTGTTGTCCATATTTAACAATTCACTCTGTAAGTATAGTCTGATGAACAATGCACATGAAAGGAAGAACTAATCTCTTACACATTATTGTCATCCCTGATCTGAGAAATGCGCCAAAGCAACTGAGAAGAACTGTAGCCTACTTGTTGTGAGCTGCGAAAACCAAATACCAAGTAGATTATACAGCTAGGAATTTGTAGGATATATGTGTATTTGTATGTTTATATGATGTAAAATATGTTTGGACCGATTGACACAAGTCATGTTCATTTTCAGTTCACATATAGGTAGTTAGGTATGAGGCCTTTACACAGAATAACTACACATTTCCAAGTGTGTAAGCTCCAGTTTTGGAGGAAATAATTGCACATACGCATTAAACAAACTGTTTTTTCAGAGTATGAATGATGTTTTTATTATTATACCCAATTGTAATGACTGCATGCCTCTTACTTACGTATGTAAACATGCAATGACAGTGTTGAAATGCAACATTTTATTAAGAAATGATAATTATCCACACACAGCACTTGGAAGTACTTTTCCCATTCTGTCTTTTCTGGAGCCACACGTCCCAGCCCCTGTCCCAGCCTCTTTTACAGTCCCAGCCCCTGTCCCAGCCTCTATTCCAGTCCCAGCCCCTGTCCCACTCCCAGGGAGCAGGAGTCGGCCGGACCACCGATAAAACACGGGGAGCAGGAGTCTCTGTAACACCCAGGAACGGCAGTCTGAGGAACCACACGGCACAGTCTCTGAGGCACCACAAGGCACAGTCTCTGAGGTGCCTAACAATGGCGTAGACTCTGGGATACCGGTAAACTGAGAAACACTGGTCAGTTCAGGAACACTGGACAGCTCAGGAAAACTGTTAAACACAGGCTTGGAGCCGCTGGACAGCACAGGCTCTGGCTCACTGGGCAGCATGGGCTCCGGCTTGCTGCACAACACCGAGGGCTCTGGAGGACTGGTCATCTGAGGCCCTTGAGGAAAAACAGGCCCTGAAACAGGGATAACAAACTCCTGCGCCGTAGCCTGCCAGCGCACTTCCATTAGGTGTCTAGCGAAGGCGGGATCCTCTTCATGCAGGGAGCGGAAAAACTCAAACAAAACTTCTCCACCAGAGTCCAGAGGGTGAAAAACTGGCTTGAACATTGCTGGGTCCATATCAGGTCGAATCATTCTGTCAGGTGGGAGGTGAAGCTCGGATCCAAATGCAGTTCAAGAATTTAATAATAAACACAGATCAGACAGCAAAGCACGACACGACACGACACGACACGACAGCTCTCCATGAAACAGACGCACACTAACAGGAACAATGATCCAACAAAAGACAGGGGAAACACAGAAACTACAGTACAACAGGTAATGAACAAACAAGGATCAGGCGCTACAAACAGGTGGAACACATCAGGGCGGGGCAGAACAATCAAACAGGTGGGAAAACAGAAAACAGGAAGTAAAACAAGACGACGAAGACTACGGAGAACAAACACATTTCAAAATAAAACAAGAAACACAAAGTCACAATCGTGACAGTTCTGTTTCAAATCTTGGAGGGCTTTTGTTTCTTGTTCAGTCAGATTGGATTTGTCTTCCGATATTTGTAGTCGGTCGAGTGTTTTTTGGTCTAATTTTATCAGGTCGAGTATTGATCTGGGCAGTTTTTGGTTTTCCGGTTCCCACAAGGATGTTATTTGAAAGGGTTTTGAGTCGGGTGTTGGCCAAAATAACAGTGAAGTTTTAGACGGTGATATTGTGATAGTTCTATACTGAAGGCGTTCCGTTTATCCTCGGTTTGTCCCTGCGTGGACGAAGGAATAAAAGAAAGGCCCTTTTTCAGTAGGTTCTTTTGGGGGGGCATGAGTTTTAGATTTTTAGAGAGGTTGATTACCTCCCTCTCTTGGTTAAGGTTTGGTTTAGGAAAGTGAAAGTTGTTAGAGGGTTGAAAGTAAGTGGGTGGGGTCCAGGGGGTGGAGACAAAAGTGGGCGTGGTTAGGGTTAGGGGTAAATAAAGAAAGTCAAGGCGGCGAAGGCGTTGAGGCTTTACTGCACAAACTACTGGTCGGAGTACAAACTCAAGGCCAGCCCCGCCCCTCCTCAGGGCCCTCCTCTCATGTACAAAAGTACTTCTTGTTGTAATCTCATGTGTATAAATCAACGTTAGGGGTCCAACACAGAGGCTCGGCGAAATGTGGTTATGGTTAGGGTCAGAGGTCATGGATAGGGCTAGAGGTCGGAAGAGAAGAAGGAAAAATGAGGTTAAGATTAGGCAAGAAGAAAGGGGAAAGGTTAAGTTTAGGGAAAGAGAAGGGGGGGAAGGGGAATAGGTTAAGTTTAGGCATGAAAAAGGGAGGAAAAGAGGTTGGGTTTAGGAAAGGGAGAGAGAGGCAAAGCGTGGATAGGAAGGAGGTTGGGTTTAGAAAAGAGGGGAGAAGAAAGAGAGGGAGGGGGAATGGTTGGGTTTAGGGAAAGGGGGAGGAAGGTAAAGGAAAGAGAAAAGGAGAAAACAGAAGAAAAAAGGAACGAAAAATAGAGAAAAAAAGGAAAAAGAGAGAAAGACACAGAAAAGAGAAAGGAAGAGAGGAAAGAAGGAAAAAAGAAGAAAAAAGGGGAGAAGGAGAAAGGGAGAAGAGGAAAAAAGAAGAAAGAAGCGACAAGAAAAAGGTTGAAAGAAGAGAGGTTAGGAAAAAGAAGAAAAGAAAAGCAAAGAAGAAAGAAAAAAGGAAGCCTATTTCTCATTCAGACCCCTGGGTACAATAGTGCTTAACCTCTTAATCCACATGCGTTCAGTTCTCCGTCTGAGTTAGGGGGTAAGGGTTAGGGTTAGGGATGAGTAAAGAAAGTCTGAAGTTAGTTGAAGCACTAACTACCAGCAGGAGCAAAACCCAAGCAAGCCGCAGCCCCCAGGGGGACCCCCCAACTCACAGCCATGTCAGAGACGTTAGAGTCAGAGTGAGTGGTCTAACTTGGTGGCCTGGAGCAGGACAGTCATAATGTAGGCCAAAGGTAAATGGGAGGGTTAGAGGGTGGAGGGAGAGGGGAAGAAAGAGAGAGGGGGGGAGAGAAAGAGAGAGAGAGAGAGAGAGAGGGGGAAAGAGAGAGAAAAAGAGGAGGGGAACTCAGGTGTAGGTAAATAGAAAGAGAGGGTTAAGTTAAGGAAAAAGTTAAAGGGAAAGGGAAATAGAGGGAAAAGCCTACAGGGAAAGAAAGGGGGGAGAGAGAGAAAGAGAGAAAAAAGGAAAAAAAAAGAAAAAGGAGGGGGAGAGAGAGAAGAGGGAAGGGGAGGAACTAAGGTTTAGGCAAACAGAAAGTGAAAGGGTTAAGTTAAGGAAAAAATTAAAGGGAAAGGGGAATAGAGTGTGAAAGGCCTCTAGGGAAGGAGAGGGAGGGAGAGAGAAAAAAGGAGAGGGAGGAAGAGAGAGAAAAAACTTAAGTTTAGGCAATAGAAAGCGAAAGGGTTAAGTTAAGGAAAAAGTTAAAGGGAAAGGGGAATAGGGAAAGGCCTCCAGGGAGGGAGAGAGAGAGAGGGAGAGAGAGAAAGAGAGAGAGGGGGAGAGAGAGAGAGACAGAACTTAGGTTTAGGCAAATAAAAAGCGAAAGGGTTAAGTTAAGGAAAAAATTAAAGGGAAAGGGAAATAGAGTGTGAAAAGCCTCCAGGGAAGTGGAGGGAGGGAGAGAGAGAAAGAAAAGGAGAGGGAGAGGGAGGGGGAGAGAGAGAGAGACGGGGAGAGAGAACTTAGGTTTAGTCATAGAAAGCAGAAGGGTGAGGGGAAGGGAATAGAGTGTAGAAAGGCCTCCAAAGGGCGTGAGAGGAAGAGAGGTTAAGTTTAGGAGACGAGAGAGGGATGGTTGGGGTTAGGAAAAGATGGGGAGGTGGGGGGGGATTTGGGAAGAGAGATGGGGGAGGATTAAGCATGCTGGGAGGGGGTCAGGGTTAGGAGTGAAGGCAGTAGGATTGAAGCACGAAACATGGACTTCAGACTAATTCCCCACTGTCCTATCTCTCATTCAGGCCATTGGGTAGGTGTGTACCCAGTTTTTTGATCCAGGACTTCTCAACTCTCCTACGCTGCTGAATGGACCAGGCTGGATTGGACTCCAGGATGGTGGCCCTGAGGTTGGTCCAGCCATGTCAACAAAGTGTTGGACTAGAGGGATATGCAGGTTCTTTTGCCAATTTATATTATACCTGTGCTGGGTAAATCTTGTCAATAAAGAGTTTCCTGATTCCCCAACATATTGTTTGGTACATTGTAAGCATCTGATTAAATAAATAATATTTTTCTGATGTACAGTTTTGTTCCTTTGGGTCAAAAAAAACTCTTTAGAGGTCTGATTCTGTACCATTTTATAGTTCCTGTAAAAATCCCCCTGTGCTCTGGGCCTGTAGAGGCCTGAGTTTGGCTTTGACCAGAATATCCCTCAAATTCTTATTTTTTCTAAAGGCTGCAATCAGCCTGTGATTCTTTAAGAAAATATTATTGCCTCCAGAGGAAATAAAATTCTTTTTTAATTGTTTAACCAATTTCACATTTTCTGTGGAATATGTAACAATAATTGGTAGAAAGGGGTCAAGACAAATTGGTTTAGGCTGGGTGAATGTTCTCAAAGCCTGACACAGCATGGTATGAGAGTACCCCCTTGTGATTAATGAGGAAAATAAAGTTTTTGTGGCACTTTTAAAATCCTCTGCCTGAAAAAAAAGCTGATGGCGGTACATCCAGATTTTTGACTCCACAAAATCAAAATAATCTTTAAGGTAGCTTGGGTGCAATATCAATAAGAAAATTTAAATAATAATCAATATACTCCGCTGTACGGTATGTCTCACTCTCACAATCAGAGACAATTGGGCGTCCCGGGGGAATGTAGTAGGGGAGGCTCCAGGATTCTCTTTTTTTGTGGATCTTAGGTAAGAGATAAAATCTGCCCATTCTAGGCTCTTTATTTCCCTGGAGGTAAGACATTTGTTTATGGTTAATAATTTTTTTATTATAAAATGATAAATGGATTTTATTTACTAATGGTATGGTATCTTTATAAATAGGCCTATCTAGTTTAGTATAATAATTTTGGTCATTAAGCTGTCTATGACCCTCCCACAGATAGTCCTTCCTATCCATGAGGACCACAGCGCTCCCTTTGTCTGGAAGTTTGATCACAATATTGTTATTTTCACTCAACTCACAGAGTGCTTCAGTTTCAAATTTACTAAGGTTAGATTTGGTCCAGCCTATTTTATAGTTGTTTTGAAAGTGCTCATTGTCCAATTGTGTCAAATTTGTGACCTCAGGAGGGAACCCAAGTGGACTTGGGAATGAAAGGAAGATGTGTGGAATCAGGTTTGTTATCATAATAAACAGACAGCTTCAATTTCCTATGGTAATTTTGTAGGTCAAGTTTAGTCTGATCTTTTAAACGTGGCTAAACCTGTGGAGAGAGGGAATGAAAGTTAACCCTTTATTAAGCAGCATGCTCTGTGCTGCTGTCGGCTGAAAGGATTCACACAGGTTAATCACAGTATTTAACCCTGCTTCATTTTCTCTACTTACAGGGAAGCTGGATCCAGTGCTGTAGCATGTGTTCACCAGTCTGTTTGGACCAGTGAATGTGCTCACTTTCCACTTTGAAGTTGTTTCTGGAGAGCTGAGGGATGGAAGTGTAGTTATCATGAATGTGTGTATTTAAATGTCTCAAATTGTCCTGCTCAATGGGTTCAAGGTTCCTACTAAAGTTGAGTAGGACGACAAAAATCTCTGACTTAGGAAAAGCCTTCTCAGCCATTTTAACAGCTCTCCTCAGCTGTGGGATGGACACAGTGTCCACATGTTTGGCCCTGCTGTTGATGCCAAAAGAAAGGACAGTTTTCTCCACAAACATGGAGACTGGTGTTTTGGCTAAAATGGCTTCAGCATGAGCAAAGGTGGTCCCCGGGTAGGTGTCCACCTGGATGTGATTTTGGGGAAAAGGTGGCAGCTTGGACAGATTTGAGTCTCCCAGGAAAATCCAGGGTTTCTTTGGCTCCAGTGACCAGACAGAGTCCTTGTTGCTGGTCTGGGCATGTCTGAGGGGCCTATTTTCAGGGCTAGTTGGAGCAGGTGGGGTTGATGAGGCCAGGGGTGCAAAGGAGAGTGTGCTCTGGACTGGGGGCTTGGGTTGGAGGTTCAGCCTTGCACCAGTGCTCTGCAGGGTTGTAGTTGATGTGGTTCCCTCTGTGTTTGTTGGTTGCAGGTTTGGGAGCCTGCGTGGAGGCCTCTGCTGCAGTGGCGTGTCCAGGACTTGGATTACAGGCGAGAGGGAGCCAGGTGAGTGAGGAGAGAGGGGAGAGGAGGTGGGGAGGAAGGCGGAGGGAATTGGAGAGGAGGGGGAAAAGTCTAGGGCAGGATGGGGGGGGGAGGTGGAGGTGGGAGGGGCCTCACATGGAAGAGGGTCCTCATGTAGAGAGATCAATTCAGCCTCCTCTACCCGTTGCTGTTGCTCCATTTCTGTTTCATCCACTGTCTGGGTGCTCTGGACAGTCTTCTGAGGAGCTGTGTGGGTCTCCACCGCCTGCTGTGCTGGGCCTGTTCTCAATGCCTGCCACTGTGTGATGATCCGTGGGACTCCAGGTTGTGCAGGAGCTGCCACCCTCAAAAAATCAGTAATGGCAGAGCTAAGGTGTCTTCTCCTCACAGGCTGACAATCTGACCTGGCTACCGCTGGAGTTGGAGGAGGGAATGTCTGTGGAGGAGGAGGAGGAGGGGGAGCTGGAGGTACTGGGTCCTTTGGTGAAGCTGCCCTACCTGTCTCCTACCTATGTTGCTGCTGGGGCCGCTGCCAGCCGCGCTGGAAGGTCCCTCCACGCGGAGCATCATTTTGTGTTCGGCGGTTCTGCTGACCTCCGTTGTTTCAGCCCCTTCTCTGGTAAGTGTTGTTGTTGTAGGTCTGATGTCCGGCCTGGTTTTTACCTCCATCTGATTTGTAGTTTCTATCCAAGATCCTTGAGAAGGTGGTGGCTAATCAGTTATGTGATTTTCTACATAGCAACAGTCTATTTGATGATTTTCAATCAGGATTTAGAAAGCATCATAGCACAGAGACGGCACTGGTGAAAATTACTAACGACCTTCTAACTGCTGCAGACAAAGGATTTGTCTCCATTCTTGTTCTACTAGATCTTAGTGCTGCATTTGACACTATTGACCATACAATCCTGTTACAGAGACTGGAACACTTAGTTGGCATTAAAGGAATCACACTAAGCTGGTTTAAGTCCTATTTCTCTGAACGATCCCAATTTGTTAATGTTAATGATAAACCCTCCAAGCACGCTAAAGTTAGCCATGGCGTTCCTCAAGGCTCAGTGCTTGGACCAATTCTATTTTCCTTATATATGCTTCCTCTAGGTAATATTATTAGGAAACACTCAATTAACTATCACTGTTACGCAGACGATACCCAATTATATCTGTCAATTAAGCCAGATGAAAGTGGTCAGTTAGCAAGACTTCAAACGTGTATTGAGGATATAAAATCCTGGATGACCCACAATTTCCTGATGTTAAACTCAGACAAAACTGAAGTTATTGTGATAGGACCAACGCACCGCCGAACTTTGTTTTCGAAAGATATAGTTAATCTGGATGGTATTGCCCTGGCCTCCAGCACTGCTGTCAGAAATCTAGGAGTTATTTTTGATCAGGATATATCCTTCAACGCCCACTTAAAACAAACCTCAAGAATAGCCTTTTTCCATCTTCGTAACATTGCCAAAATTAGGAATATCCTGTCTCAAAACGATGCTGAAAAACTAGTCCATGCATTCGTTACTTCTAGACTAGATTACTGCAATTCCTTATTATCAGGTTGCCCAAATAAGTCCATTAAGACTCTCCAACTGATCCAGAATGCTGCAGCACGTGTTCTGACGAGAACTAAGAGAAGAGATCATATTTCTCCTGTATTAGCTTCTCTGCATTGGCTTCCAGTGAAATATAGGATCGAATTTAAAATCCTCCTCCTGACTTACAAAGCTCTAAATGGTCAAGCACCATCATACTTAGAAGAGCTCTTAGTACCTTATTGTCCCACTAGAGCACTGCGCTCCCGGAATGCGGGCTTACTTATGGTTCCTAGAGTCTCTGGAAATAGACTGGGGGCCAGGGCCTTCAGCTATCAGGCTCCAGTATTGTGGAACCAGCTCCCAGTCTGGGTTCGAGGAGCAGACACCGTCACCACATTTAAGAGTAAACTGAAAACTCTTCTCTTTGATAAAGCTTATAGTTAAGGAGTGAGGAGTTGCAGCGTCCGCCTAACCCGGCCCACTGCTTCTCCTCGTAGTCATCAGTTTTATATACTGTATAATTAATAATCTAGCGAGAGTAGAGGGAGGCAGGCCAGTACAGCCCGATCCGGTTGGGGAGAGTTCTAGCCCGACCAGGCACCTCTCTTTAACCTGCCTCTCTTAAGTTATGCTATTACAATTCTAGACTGCCGGGGAGGCTGTTCCTCCCTAAGACACACTGAGCTGCTCTCTCATCTCTACTTGTTACTTTTGTATGCATCCTGTCCCAGAAATGCTTGTTACTAATCTAGCTCTGGGGAGTTTACTCCCCGGAGTCCTTATGTTTCTTCTTCGCAGAGCATAGCTCTGCGAAGAAGAAACATAAGGATAACCTTCGAAGGATAACCTTTGAAGTCATTCTCTGCATTTCCCGGCCGCATCCTGCTGCGTCCTGCTGCATCCGCCCCATCCACCCGTGCTCTGCAGCGCCACGTTACATCCCGCAACGCCCCGCTGTGATGTTCCTATGCACAGAGTAGTCAGGATCCGGTATAGGAGACTGCACTACTCAGTATGACACGATGTGCCCTGCTATGACATGAACTTCCACGATAACCTTCAAAGTCACTGTGACTTCTAATGTGACTGTTATCACCACTGTTCATCACGCCCCCAACCGGCCCGTCAGACACCGCCTACCAAGAGTCTGGGTCTGCCGAGGTTTCTTCCTAAAAGGGAGTTTTTTCTTGCCACTGTCGCAATAGCCACTGCTAATGCTTGCTCTTGAGGGAATTACTGTAATTGTTGGGGTTTTGGAATTTATAGAGTGTGGTCTAGACCTACTCTATCTGTAAAGTGTCTCGAGATAACTTTTGTTATGATTTGATACTATAAATAAAATTGAATTGAATTGAATTGAATAGTTTGAGCAACAGCCATTGTTTTGAAACTGGCGGGAGTTGCTGCGTTGGTTACCCCGAACAGCCTGGGCATAGGTGGAGCGGTTGAAAGGCTGACGCTGGCGGGAGTACAAGAAAGCCTGTCTGTTTGGGGGGTTGTGATTCCTATTTTTACTTCTACCCCATTTATAACTCACATACTGCCAGCCTTCATCATTCCAGTTTTGGCCCGCCATCTCCAAGCTGAGCCGAAGGCCGTCGGAAAACACTCAGAATAGAAAAAACATTTACTTAAAACTATCTCAAAAAAGAGAGACGTGATGGTCAATAAATGAGAACATTTATTGTACATGAGCGACGCGTTTCAGCATTTAAAAATGCCTTTTTCAAGCTCAGAATCACTTAGTATCTCACAGCAAAGTTACTTCTCCCACAGTGCAGTAAATGGTCGGCACCGGGAGCAGAGCAGATCATAACATCCTGTTTCTAGAAAGCCCCTCGTGACCTCAGAGCCAATGACAAGGCTTGAAAGAATAACATAGTGTGTGTGGGGAAACCAAGGCCTACTTAAAGGTCCCATATGGTAACACTTAAACTTATATTTGTACCGTTTATATGTGTTTATTAAACACTAATTTAATAGTGTTACCCAAAAAAAAGAGTTGGGTTGATTTTCCCAAACTTTTCTGAGAGCCCTTTTTCTCCCCTCCCACACACGCTTGGATTCGCTGCTGGATGGAATGTTCAGCCTACAACTAAAGAGCAGAACGCTCCGATTGGCTGAGCACAGATAAACATAGAACGCGGTCTGGAATCAGATTTTGTTGGAAGCCTGCTATAAAAAAACATGGCAGCGGGATTTGCAAGACCTTACCAGTTAGAGCCCGAATGCTCAAGTTCAGAGGATTCAGGCGAAGAGGACCAATTCATTTCTTTTGGAAGAGGTCAGCAAGACGTTTCAGAGTGGTAAGTTGAATGTGTTTTCATCTTAGTAGGCAGTGTGTGTGTCTTCAGTGATGTGGCTATTCGGGGCTAAGGCTAACGTTATATGGTGGCTGTGTATTTTTGCGTCTTTCGGGTTTTTAAACATTTGAAAGTCACAGAAACCACTTAGAGTGAATGATGTGTTTTCATGTGATTATCATACTGTCGGCGATGTGTCTGTGTTTATGTTCCGGTGCACGGCACATAACGTTACCTGACACGCCCACCTACTCTTATCCCCGGCTCTCTGTGCGCCGCTGTTGCCTGGAAAAGGCAATGTTAAAATACATTCTCTAGTCAGTATTAAATATTTTTAAACACACAGATCAAGTATTAAAGTTAATTGTTGTTTCCAAATATATTCAATTTGTTTTCATTGAATTAAAAAAATTGCCGTGCTTTTCCTGTTTCATGCTTCAGTTGATGTTTAATGTTACTACAGGTGCACATGTGGACATTGTGAGCGGATGCCGTCCGAGGTTGAAAATGTGTGCTGCAGGGAGATACCACAAGTAACGTTACAATTATTGTCTGGTTTATCTCACTGCATCCACGTAAATATTAAAAAGCATGTCATAAACCAATTGTTGTCAAAGAGCACAAAGACACAGCATCACCAGGTTACTTTGCTTCCTGCTTTTTAATATCACTGTCATATGTAATTTAACTGTCTATGTAATATTTTATAAAGGTCAGAAGAAGATGTGATGAGCTACCTGACCCACCAGTGTCTGGTGGAGCACCCAGGCCTGGAACCTGTCTGTCTGAACCTTTATTCACTGCAGAACGCACTGAATATTTACAGGGCTGATTATGGTCCTCTGAGACTCAGAGTAATGACAAAGTAAGTGTTCCAATAAATAGTTTATATTAACACATAATATATTTATATACAGCTGTTTTAATTATATTATGCTACATTAATTAAACCAGACTCCAACTCCTGTTGTACAACACCAAGAAGTATGAGGACCACAACAGAGAAACAATTGGCAACAGAAGCTTAGAAATGTTTAATTCAATTTTATTTACAGAGACCCAACAATTCCCACCAAGAGCAAGCATTTGGTGCGACAGTGGCGAGGAAAACTTCCTTTTAACAGGCAGAAACCTCAGACAGAACCAGGCTCTTGGTGGGCGGCCATCTGACGCTGCCGGGGGGGGGAGAGAGAGAGAGAGAGGCATATAATAATGACATGAACTATAATAATAATGGGTGTCAGCAGAACCACCAAAATCCTAATAAAGATGCTAGGTAACAGGCATTCATGGAACAGATGAACAGCAACCACAATAGCAAGTTAACATTATAACAACTAATGCAACAATAGAAATATTTATATTTAAAGCAGTGGGTATAATAAAACGATATGAACTGTAGTAGAAATAGTCTAATAACAGTTGCAGCAAGCGCAACGATGATCAAAGAAAAACCTGAGAAAGCAGAGTGATAAAAAACAGATACTGTAGGACATCACATCAAACTATTTGCGGCTGGATAAGGGTGTGAACGGCTCTCTCCAAAAACTTCCTGCAGAAAGTGGTGCAGCTGGGCAATGTGATCATCTGGGGGAAACAGATTACAGCCAAATCATAACAGTATTTTTAAGTGATACATTTTTATGCTAAATTAACTGTACCTCTGCTGTTGCTCCTCCTTGCACTAACGTCGTTGAGGTCGTCGGTCCAGCTGAGCTCAGACTGGCTCACCTCACTAAAAACAAAATGTTTACACATAAAAGTTTTACTTGGACTGATGCCCTATTATTTTTATTCTGTAATTGGATCAATGTAAAAATGTGGTCATTGGGACCGGCTCTTCTGTTAACAAGGAGTCTGAAGCTCTGCCGCTGCTCCTTCTTGCACTACAGTTGTTGACGTTGTGGGTACACCTGAGCTCTGACTGGCTCCCCTCACTGAAGACAGCAAAAGTTTAAACAAAATGTCAGTAAGAATTATATGCATAAATCAAAACATGTAACCTGTTTTAAGTATTTCATTTATATTTCTTCTTTTTTTGTCGTTACAGGTATTTGGCCTACAGAAGTTTTGTCAGCTGGTGCTGGGGGACACAAATCCTGCCATGGCCTCTTCCATGGATGGCACCGAGAACTCAGCACAAGGATCCTCTGGAATGGTGATCTTCTGCAGCTCTTCAGTAAAAGGTGCTGGGTCAGGACAACACTTTCATGTTGTGAGGGCGATGAGTTCATTTACATAGCCTGTGGAATGAATGAATTATTTTTATTTATTCATTAACATGTAATGTTTAATAGCAATGTACTAAATGTATGTGTGGCACAGTGTGTTCTACACGACACGCAAATATTAGCCCCCTTTTTAATTTTTGAACTGATCAGAAGCTAAGGATTCAAAACATAAACTACTTTATTACTTATCTGTATCAGTGTCTGGTCACAGGGTCCTTTGAGTACATGTGGTTTGAATGAGTGAGGTCAGCAGAGGGCGCTCTAGGCTTTACGACACACTGGGCATCAGTAGCTAATGCTGACGGTAGAAGTAATCGTCAGTACGTGATGAACGAGTTTAAGTGTGTACGCTACAGAGAGTGATCTGATGTGAACTCTGTTTTTACAGAAATGTTTAATGTGAAATCATTAAGCGTAACATAGTAATTAATTATATTGCAGTGAGAGAGACTTTCACCAACAAGAAATGCAAGAGATAAAAGAAATAGGACTAATAAAAATAATAGCAGTGGGCATCAGTCCAAGTAAAACTTTAATTTGTAAATATTTTGTTTTTAGTGAGGTGAGCCAGTCTGAGCTCAGCTGGACCGACAACCTCAACGATGTTAGTGCAAGGAGGAGCCGTTCACACCCTTATCCAGCTGCAGAGTGATTCTGTAGCAGGCTATAATAGCTACAGTTCCTAACATTCTATTAGACTGCTATATACCCACTGCTATAAATATTAATATTTCTGTTATTTCATTAGTTGTTAATGTTAACTTGTTATTGTGGTTTCTTTTAATCTCTGTTCCATGAATGCGTGTTACTAATGCCGCTTTTCCATTACATGGTGCCTACTCGCCTCTACTTGCCTTTTTTGGTTTTCCATTACAAAAAAAAGTACCTGGTACCTGCTAACAGGTACTTTTTTTAGTACCTCCTCAGCCGAGGTTCCAAGCGAGCTGAGGCGAGCCGAGAAGGTGAAGTGAAACCCTGCAGGCTGTTGAGTGGTCGGAAAGAATTGTCACTGATCACTGCATTGCTAGCGACAGACAGCATTTTCAAATAGTTTTTTTCTCTCTCTCTCCCCCCCCTGTCTAGAAGTCTACACATTGTGCTAAGCTACCTGAGGAAATGGCCCAGATCAAAACTTTTTGTATTTTAATAATCTGGTCAGACAGTAGGCCAGCAAAACTACTCTAACAGGGGTGGTTCTGTCATAATGACGCCTGGCTGTGCATAATGTGCATTACCTGTAAAGCATCCCAATGAATGGGTACACCACACTCTTTGGTGTAAAGCGGATGACAACGCTGTGGAAGGCCTCAAGAGAGGATGTTTGGTGGTGAGGGCTTAGCTTCTCCACACCCTTGATGAACCTCTTGTTTGTCTGTAGGAAGCCTTTGATCCTATGAAATTATTTTAAAACTGTTTAGAAAATGCTTTTGGATGTCAAATGTAATGGTTTTATATTACCATCATTTATATATTTCAAAGGAATAAAATAAGAATAAATGTATACCTGGCTTCAACCACCTCCTCTTATCTATGACATCACTGTGCTCACACTTTGTAAAAAGGGGGTCTTCGTGTGTGTGAATGTTGTGGATGTGATTGATGACAGGTATCCACTTTGCCACCTTCTCTGGGCCCGTCTTGGATGATGATGCAGTCCAGTAGATGGTTCCGAATACTTTTTTACCACCTCAAAATCCTTTTTCTTGGCAAGTTTGTTGATGTTCTTAGACATCCCTTGGATTAAACAATATAGTAAAAACTACTGAGTCATATTGAAATCCCAAGTCAGAGCTAACAGTAAATTACAAATTCAGACAGAACAGTGTGTCAAAAGCATAATAGATTTATATGTCATACCCTTATCAATATGCCAGACGTCATAGTACTGTTTGATGCCCTTTTCTCTCAGGTATTTTTGAATCTGGGGGTGTCTTTGACTATGCAGTCCAATGTGACACCACCTGCCTCCAGAAGAGCAAGGCTTCGCTTCAGACCTTCCTTCTCCATGTAGTAACTCCCTCCGACCTCATTGCTCTGTTGATAGAAAACAGGGTAGATCGGGGGAAGAGGAAACAATATGAAATAGCTGGAGCAAAAGTCCAATGTGCTGTCATAAAAGGTCATGTTAGATTACTATGTTGGGGATGCTTTGCAATTGCATTTGCACTACTAAGTAGTGGTGGTTTAAATATCTTTGGTAATATACACTGGTAATATACACACCTGCACAAGTTGGATATCGATTACTGTGTTGGTTTCAAGATTCATCACGGTATAGCTTCCAAATTTGGCACAATGGCCTGCAAGACAACGGTAAACACAAATTGTAGTAAAACAATGTAGTACAGTACATGTAATAAAGTAAAGCGTTAAGGCAGTTTAAAAAAAACAACTATTTCAGCTGTAGCATTACATAGTGGCGCTCCGGTCCCACCCTACAGGGTGATACAGTGAAAGTGCTACTAGAAATTAGTTTTCAACTCAAAATGATGGCATTTCTGCTACTGACCTGGAGAATCTGCCCGCATATCTCCTCCAATGATGACCTCGCTCTGCTGGCTTAAACTTTGAAGCTCAACCTGCTGGGCCCGTTTCCATTTCCAAACAATGGCAGGTTCAAGATAGCTTTTGGCATGTTTCCGGAAAGCTTGGTATTGTATGCTCTTCACACCAACGCGTTGAAAACCTTTTTAAAAAATAATGAAAAATGTAAATTGCAAGTTGATATGCGTATAACAAAAAAAATATATCGTACCTAAATACCTTTTTCATTTGGATGAAAGATGTCCCTGTAAAATATACAGCCGCAGAGAAATGAATGTTCCCTGCAGGTGTACTTCCGATGAACGGTTGACTCTTCGACTGTCTGTTGAACTCACAACGGTGGCACGTCTGATCAACAGCAAGGAAAGTCCCACGTATAGTTTTCCGGACATCACACATGGAGCTGCACACTGGACATAACTCAAACAACTCGAGGAGGCAGTTTTCGTATACAATATATTTAGGTACATCATATGGTGGTGAGGCTTGTCTGTGCAAGGGGAAAAAAAGATGAAAAGAAGCACAACAAACATAAGAAATATTATTCACATCAGAATTGAGACACTTAGCTATTGGATATTCCTTGAGATACAGTCGATGACTCTGTTGTCATTGATACACTTTGAATGAAAGTGGAGTCATTAGGGTCAGTAGCCTCAGTGGAGGCCTCCCATTCATCGTCGTCCTCCTCTAGTTCCAGTCGCGGCCTCTTTTTGGGTGGAAGGGGCTTCAAGGGTGTTGAGGTGAGAAGTGGGGGAGACCACACATTCTCACAGACCACACTTGTCTGAGAAGCTATTTGGAAATTATGCCTTTGTCAAACAATGTAGACTGTGGCTCATTTGAAATAGCAGTAATAACAAACATAAAATACTATCATGATACATAAATACATATCATGTAGTGCATAGGACAAGATATATGTATACAGTCTCTAAGATCAATGTTAAATGTCTGCCCACATTATGTACTATATCTCACTGATAAGGTTCCCATATTTGTTTTCTCTTTGATCCCCTCTTTCAACTGCAATGGGAATATATGGTCCATAGATATATAATTTGGGAATAACTATTACCAGTAATCATTCAAATAATTACTTTTGACTTATCAGCTTATAAACAAAAATGTAAACAAAAAACAACATTGCAGGTAAACTAGCATTTACAAAAATTCAATTTCACTAACCTCTGCTTCTGACGTGGGTCTTAAGAGTGTCCTTGGATAGTTGGGTTCCAACAGATCTTTTCTGGCAGCCAATACTCCGGGAGGTATTGGCCTGGGAAACGGGTCTAATGGCTCCCTAAGAATACATTCACATATATTAGGAAATGAAAAGGAGACAGCATGATAATATTGCTAGTCATAAGTCATTTCATTTTTCATTGTAGGCAAACAACAAAAAGTGTGGGGACTATCAGAGACCAGCAGCAATAGAACACAAGAAAAAAAAATATTCGACAAGGTAGCCTCCTCTGTCTACTATAACATAAATGACAAATAAAGGCACTTGGATGAGGCAAGTAACACTATACAGTGGCACTGCAAACAGTGCAGTATAACAAGGTATTTAACAAGTTATATGCAATACAGGTATAGGTGTATATAATAATATATATATATATAATATAATAATAGGTAACTAGCTAGGTTAATCACATGTAGAGCTTATGACATATACTGCTATATATATATATAAGCAGGGTATGCATTTTTTATCATTTGACAGAATCAAATCAATAACGTAATCCTTTATTTATATCGTTTATAATAGATTATCAGTGTACTTTCTTGCCAGATTCGCTTGCCAAGAAAATACTGTATATCAGACGCTGCAAATGGCGAGCCGCGGTGCGTCCTGTCCCACAGCAGGGTGGAGAAAAAAAGCTGCTGGCGCCTCCAGGGGACTTGGGGGCGCTTTTGCCCCTAAAAAACGGACTTGAACCCGGCGAGAGCACCAACACAGATTCGCTGAGTATACGCGCTCCGCCCGAGATTAACAATATTACAAACACATTAAAGGAACACGCCGACTTATTGGGAATTTAGCTTATTCACCGTAACCCCCAGAGTAAGACAAGTCGATACATACCCTTCTCATCTCTGTGCGTGCTGTAATGCTGTCTGACGGCTCCAGCATTAGCTTAGCCTAGCACAGATCCTGCAGGTAACTGGTTCCAACTAGCCTACTGCTCCCAATTGTGACAAAAGTGACAAAATAACTCTAACATGTTCCTATTTACATTTTGTGATTTGTAGAGTCACAGCGTGTACAAAAAACAACGTAACATGAGACACAGCCATCTTCTAACAGTAAACAAACCGGGAACTATATTCTCAGACAGGCTTGCTGCGAGCATATCACTCCGCCCAAGTACTATATACTTCCGCCTGAGAATATAGTTCCCGGTTTGTTTACAGTTAGAAGACGGCTGTGTCTCATGTTACGTTGTTTTTTGTACATGCTGTGACTCTATAAATCACAACATGTAAATAGGAACATGTTGGTGTTATTTTGTCACTTATTGGGAGCAGTAGGATTACTGGAACCATTCACCTGCATGTTCTGTGCTGGCCTGATGCTGCTGGAGCTGTCAGACAGCCTTACAGCACGCACAGAGATGAGAAGGGTATGTATGGACTAGTCTAACTCTGGGGGTTACGGTGAATAAGCTAAATTCCCAATAAGTCGGCGTGTTCCTTTAAAAAAGTATGCAACATCACTATTGTTTGCTTTGTAGCTAGCTAAGTTAGTTAGCTAGTTGAGTAGCTAGACAACTAGCTAGCTAACATTATAATGTACACACACACACACACACACACACACAAATACACACACACACCGTACGTTAGCTAGCTGTGACGCAGCCAGCTAACCAACCATTAGGAAAAACGAAAAATGATCAACTCAGTTAGCTAGCTAGTAATCTACGTTATAAAATTGTTTTTACTCACCGTTTCAATGCTTGGGATAGTGTGCCGAATAGTTTGAATGGATCCTTTCATCAACAGTAATTTTGATACGACTCCAGCATCATATAGCCCCTGATTCAGTACGGACTGCGGTGAGAAATGTGCAGTACATAGCCGAAAAGCCTGACTCGGCACAGGTTGAGGCAAGTCTCCAAAAATAAAATCCATCCACATGTCAGCGACATCTTTGTCTTTTGGAAGGCAGTGCAGTGATGTATTTGATACTCTGCACCCTGGAATGACGCATTTCTCGTGGCCGGTTTTCACATAGACATAATGGGTTTTCAGGGACGACTTAACTCCAGACATGACTCCCGCTTCTTCTAATTCTTCTCAGCAGCACAAAGCGAACGTTAGAAAAGGGGGCGGGGCTAGGTCGATTTTGGAACACGACACCCATTGGTTACCCGGTTTCTACGTAGTAAATACATCAAATTCTAACTGGCCCGTTTAGCTGGGAGGTGGTCTAGTTCTGTGGGGGGTGGAGAAATGGCGACAGTGAGCGATTTCACATTTTCACAGCTTTTACTTTACACCCCCGAGCCTATATGACACACAGAATCCCATAGAAACCCCTTTTCACCATATGGGACCTTTAATGCCTGTTTGAAAATTAAGAAAAAAAGCAAGACATCATTCAAAATTAACTTAAAAAACACTGTAAATTAAAAATAACTCACAAGTATTATAAAATTAATTAAATAATAACGAAATCTTGTAAAAATACATATGAAAGCACTTAATTTAGATCCAAATAAATCTCTAAGTGAGTGTAAAATCCCCATAAAGACTCATATTTCATTTCTGTTCATTTTTCTCTTTTTCCAGGATTCCAGGGAGGCCAAGGTCGAGGTCAGGTGAGGTAAGTATTATTTAGGGTTCTTTGAAAGATCAAGGTTAGGGTTAGATTGCCATATTAGGGTTAGGGTTATGGTCAGGTAAGGGTTAAGCCCATGGTTAGGGTTAGGCACTCAATCAAATGGTTATAGTCAGGTAAAATGACTGGTGGGTGCCTGCTGTTATTCTTCACCCAGTCAATTGGTTGGGTTTAGGCGAAGGGTCCTGTAATGTGTAACCCATAAGCAATAATTCAGTATTTGGATGAGAAAGTCAGATGTTGTGCTCCACTCAGCTGCTCAAACATTCTTGGAACAAACATGTGGGGAGTAGAATGACCATCACATGAATAACACATTTATGAAACACATAGAAATCAGTTTGTCTTGAACAACAGCAACAGTCTATGGGTTAGGGTTAGGGGTTAGGAGTTAAATGCAGAACACCAAGGCCGAAGGCAGTGTTGTTGTAAATGCACAAACTACAAGTGGGGGCCGAATTTCGTCCATCCCCTCCCACCCAGGGGAGGGGTCCTCTGCACAAAAGTGCTGCTAATGACCCCCTAGAGGTTAAGGTTAGGGATTTGGAGGCTTAGGGTTAGGAAAATGGGTTATGATTAGGCACAGGGAGTTGGAATTTAAGGTTAGGCAAGAGAAAATAAATGGTTAAGGTTAGGGAAAGATCTCTGGGTTAGAGGAAAGGAGTGCCTATCTCTCATTAAGGACCCCGGGAATCAAAGTCCCTAATTTGGAGATCCAATTAAGTTCAATTTTGCGTCTAACCTGTACAGTCCAATTCAAATTTGCTTCCAGAATCGTCGCCCTTAGACTTGGCCATCCATGCTCTACAAAATGTTTAACCAGGGGATTGTTGAGATTCTTCTGGTTAATAACATTGTACCTGTGCTGTGTGAAGCGGGTCAGTAGCGTGTTCTCCGTCTCTCCGACATACTGCAAAGGACATCTAAAACATCTGATTAGATAGATGCAGTTCCTAGTGTGTACATTTGTATCAGTCTGTGTTTTAAACACATCTTTAGTTATGTTATTTTGTACTGTTTTATAACATCTATAAAAACTGTCCAATCTTTTTTATTTGGGTGGGTTCAAAGGTCGCAATCTGGACCTGACCAAAAAGTCCTTCAAGTTTTTATTTCTTCTATAAGCGGCCTATGGTCTTTTAAAAAATGTTCTCCTCCTGAGCGATTTAAATTATTTTTTAATTTTCGGACTAATGACATATTCGCTTCTGAGTATCTAACCACAATAGCCAGAGTTGAATCAACACAAATGGGTTTCACCTCTATAAATGTTTTGAGGGCCCTGCGCAGTAAGGTGGTTGTGTAGCCTCTCTTCAACAAAGATGAGAAGAGGACCTTGACAGCGACTTTAAAGTCGCCGTCTTGTGCAGATTCTATCAAACATTAGCAAATGGGACTTCACTAAGCCTGCTAATGTATGTCGTGGATGGTAACTTGACCTAAATAAAAGTGAATGGCTATCAGCCTCCTTGAAAAATACTTTAATATCCAGTTTGAGTGTGTCTGAGAATTGGGGTCCCTTCAAGATCGATGTATCCAGAAAATCAATGGAATCTGAGCTCATTGTCGCTGTGAGGTTAATAGAATCGCTGTATTGATTCAATCTGTCCAAAAAGCTATACAATTCTGCTGTAGGGGGCAGGAAGCTAGAGCTCCAGCTTCCGACGTGCCATAAATATGTTTGCGTATGCTGGCGCGTAAATTCGTCCCATAGCTGTGCCTCGGACTTGTAAATAATGTCCGTCGAACTCAAAATCGTTTCTGGTCAGACTAATCTCCAACAATTGGAGGAGCTCCTTTTCAGGTCTCCTAACATTTGGGTGTTTTTGGGAATGTGTCCCTGACTGCCGCTAAGCCATCTGGAGTACTAATATTCGTGTAAAGAGATGTCACGTCCATTGAAAAAAGGAAGGCAGTGGCGGGAATTTCCAAGGCCTTAACCTTTTTCATGAAATCATAAGTATCCTTGACGTAAAGGTTATGCAGTATCGAAAGTGGGTTCAGATAATGATCAATGAACCGGGCCGTATGGTACGTTTTGCTACTACAGTCCGATACGATCGGCCTCCCAGGAGGGATTTTAAACAGGATGGTCCATCTATCGCAAGACTTGTGAATCTTTGGTAGGAGGTAAAAACGTCGAGCTCTGGGCTCTTTATCGCTCAGGAGAAAATTCTTTTGTTTAGTGTTGATGAACTTTTTGATGTAAAGAGTGTTAAACTTATCAACCATGGGGATTGTTTCTCTGTAAATGGGTTTATCCAATTTTTTATAATAATACGTAACGTTCAATTGTCTGAATTCCTCATGTAAATAGTCGTCTCTATCCATAATAACCACGGCACTCCCCTTATCCGCTGGTTTCAACACAATGTTATTATTGGAACTGAGCCATGTTGAAGAGTGTTTTGCACGTCAGCTCTTAAAATGTCCATAGTCTCTTTGTGAGTTTGCTTCTGGATAGATGGGATAAACGTCAGTCCTCTGTCAAGCAAGGTTGTCTGCGCAGCAGTCAAAATGAACGACCTTGAAAGATTAACAACAGTTTTCAACCCAACGACCTCTGAGGTCTTCAGGGGGACATTGTGTTTAAATGGTAGACCCAGTGTTGAAACATTTGCTTAGAAGTGGGGTCAGTCCAATGAATGTTGTCTACTCTTGTAAGGAAAAGCGCTCTGGATAGTTGTGGAATATGGTCAGGGTAGGTAACCAAATGTTCATTCATCTCTCTCAACTGTTCTTGCTCCTAGTGTGCTAGGTGGCGAGAAAAGTTGAGGATAGGGATTAAAACTCAAGCGTTTGGAAAGGCTACTGAAGCCACCTGTAGAACCTTCTCTACACACGGAATGGTAACTCTCACCGCACTTTTAGATCTGTCATTAATACCAAAGGAAAGAACGAGCTTTTCGACCTTTGGAGAAACAGCATTGCAAGCCAACAAGGCTTCCACATGTTCAAATTTGGCCCCTGGATAGCTCTCAACTTGAATATGCGTCTCTTTATAGGCAGGGAATCTAGATGGATTTGAATCTCCGATAAATAACCATCTTTTTCGAGCCACCAGAGACCAGTCGTTCATTTTGTCATCTGTGTTTGCATGTCTGAAAGGTGAACACAGTGTTTCTACAGTGGGTGTTTCAAAAGTCAATCTAGTCTGTATGCGTGCTGTGTTAAGTGGCCCTATGTTCCCTAATGGTGAAATACCTTCTGTGGTGATCACACCTCGAGATGGCCGCATAGCCACTTTCTCAGGGGTCTCTCCATCTGAGATGATGCTGATTGGTACAGGGGTCGAGGGACCTTGGTTGGGGGCATCAGTGGCCGCCGGTGCATCACTCGTCAACCGAAGTGCATGAAGTCGAGCCCTCATGTGATTCAGCCCGTCGTCCTCAAGGTTCGCAGGCTCAGGAGGGTCGACAGTAGTCTGGATGAGTTGAGGGAGAGCGGGGGTGGTAGTGGAAGTGGAGGGGTGGATGGAAGAAAGGGAGGAGGATAAAAGGGGAGGAACGGAAGCAAAGGGAAAAGAAAGGGAGGAGGTAGGGGGAGGGGGGTTAGGGGGAGGAGGGGAGGAATGGGTTAAAAGGGGAGGGCCCCCCCAGCTCACCTCGATGCTCCGGCCCTGTCGCATCCGTTTGCTGCTCCTGATCCTTAGATGTGTGATGTAAATCTGCCGTCACTCTCCGCGTTCCAGATGTCTGCGTCTGTGTCATGGTGCTCTGACACACCCTCGCTTGGCGTTGAGGAAGCGGCAGTGCGGGAGCTCGAGGCTCTTCTTGATCCTCTATCACCACATCATGCCAGTTTTGCTGCAGTCTCGTGCGTGTCGGCTGTGCGGTCCTGTCATCACAGACCTGTACCTCCGCCACCTTGCTATTAGCTCGGCTAGCAGAGTTGTCAGTAGGCCCGTTATCATTGTAGCTATACTGATAATCATTAGCAGGCCTGCTAACGGGATAGTAATAGCTACAATCTGGTGTATTAGCTGAGTAGTTAGCACGTTTTGCATTCATACATTGGCTCATTGCTAATGGAGTAGCTAGTATACTGGTGTCGGTCAAAGGAGGGTCGTCTGGGTTAGCCGAACTCCCGGGTGGTGAGTCGTCCCCTCCGGTATCGTACCGTTTGCCAACCTGGTTCCTCCTTGTAGTCACTGTCAAAGCAGTCCTCATAAAAGACATCCATTTTGCTACGAGCCGTCAGCAGTGAAGCAGAAAACAGCCTAGCTAAACTAGACTCTAGAGTAAAGAGTCTTCCAGGCGTGGTGTAGTTGTCAAACTTGTTTATTACAAACAAACGATGCGTTTTGACATTTAAGTCTTCATCAGGTTGTAAAAGATAACGATACCAGATTCTCGTCCACATGGGCGTCTGAGGTGAACATAGACGGTACAATAATAATTACCTGAGTGTCTTCCTGTATACGCATATACGTGTACAGTAAATTAACCAATCATGTCTCTATGCTCAATCACAGGCTGTGACGCCTTCAGGGAAATCCAACTGCGGAAAATCAATAACCATATTATCCCAAAACATCATAATATATGCTGTAAGAATAAATAATTCCAACATATATGAGTAGTGTTGCAAATGTGGGCATACCAACATATATGCATACACAAAATTAAGCATAAAAGGTCAGAAAAAAACACAAAAAGAGCTTATTACAGCTGTAAAAATACATTATTAAATTCTCATGGTTCGCATTTTAATGAAAATAAAAGTAAATTATATCACATGAGATAAACGTTATTTTAGCTTGAGAAAAAATCAAAAGGCCCCTGAAGGTCGTAATAAAATATCGTAAAACCATAATTATGTATATGAAACTGGAATTTCCCACAAACGTTACACAAGCACTTTACTGAGCCAAAATAATTGCATTTATTTACCCATAGGAGCCATACAACAATCCACAACCGTGGTGATGAAGCTCTTGTTTTAAATCATGCTTAATAATAGCTTTTTTAACTTTTTAAAGTATGGTGTGAAGAAAAATTATAACATGTATTTTTTATTATTAAAAAATATATATACACATCCATGCATAGAGAACATGAATAGGACGTATACAAGGTTATAAAACTGTGGGCAGTGCTGCATTTCTGTACAGTTCAATTCAATTCAATTTTATTTATAGTATCAAATCATAACAAGAGTTATCTTGAGACACTTTACAGATAGAGTAGGTCTAGATCACACTCTATAAATTCCAAAACCCCAACAATTACAGTAATTCCCTCAAGAGCAAGCATTAGCAATGGCTATGCGACAGTGGCAAGAAAAAACTCCCTTTTAGGAAGAAACTTTGGTAGACACAATCTCTTGGTAGGAGGTGTCTGACGGGCCGGTTGGGGGCGTGATGAACAGTGGCAAATAATAGTCACATTAAAGATAATGGAACAGTGACTTCGAAGGTCATCGTGGAAGTTAAACAAAGTAAACAAACCGGGAACTATATTCTCAGGCGGAAGAATATAGTACTTGGGCGGAGTGATATGCTCGCAGCAAGCCTGTCTGACAATATAGTTCCAGGTTTGTTTACTGTTAGAAGACGGCTGTGTCTCATGTTGCGTTGTTTTTTGTACACGCTGTGACTCTACAAATCACAACATGTAAATAGGAACATGTTAGAGTTATTTTGTCACTTTTGTCACAATTGGGAGCAGTAGGCTAGTTGGAACCAGTTACCTGCAGGATCTGTGCTGGGCTAAGCTAATGCTGGAGCCGTCAGACAGCATTACAGCATGTACGGAGATGAGAAGGGTATGTATGGACTAGTCTTACTCTGGGCGTTACGGTGAATAAGCTAAATTCCCAATAAGTCGGCGTGTTCCTTTAACTATAAGCTTTATCAAAGAGGAGAGTTTTCAGTTTACTCTTAAATGTGGTGACGGTGTCTGCCCCTCAAACCCAAATTGGGAGCTGGTTCCATAGGAGCGGAGCCTGATAGCTGAAGGCTCTGGCTCCCAGTCTACTTTTAGCGACTCTAGGAACCACGAGTAGCTCTGCATTCTGGGAGCGTAGTGCTCTACTAGGACAATAAGGTACTAAGAGCTCTTCTAGGTATAATGGTGCTTGACCATTTAGAGCTTTGTAGGTCAGGAGGAGGATTTCCAATTCGATCCTAGATTTCACAGGAAGCCAGTGCAGAGAGGCCAAAACAGGAGAAATATGATCTCTTCTCTTAGTTCTCGTCAGAACACGCGCTGCAGCATTCTGGATCAATTGGAGAGTCTTAAGGGACTTATTTGAGCAACCTGATAGTAAGGAATTGAAGTAGTATAGCTTTGAAGTAACAAATGCATGGACTAGTTTTTCAGCATAGTTTTGAGACAGGATATTCCTAATTTTGGAAATGTTACGAAGATGGAAAAAGGCTGTTCTTGAGGTTTGTTTTAAGTGGGCATTGAAGGATATATCCTGATCAAAAATAACTCCTAAATTTCTGACAGTAGTGCTGGAGGCCAGGGCAATACCATCCAGAGTAGCTATGTCTTTAGATAATGAGGTTCGGAATAGAATTGGTCCAAGCACTGAGCCTTGAGCAACGCCATGGCTAACTTTAGCGTACTTGGAGGGTTTATCGTTTATGTTAACAAATTGGGATCGCTCAGAGAAATAGGACTTAAACCAGCTTAGTGCGATTCCTTTAAACTAAGTGTTCAGTCTCTGTAACAGGATGGTATGGTCAATAGTTTTGAATGCAGCACTAAGATCTTATAATAGAAGTATGGAGACAAGTCCTTTGTCAGCAGCAGTTAGAAGGTTGTTAGTAATTAAGTAAGAGTGCCGTCTCTGTGCTATGATGCATTCTAAATCCTGACTGAAAGTCTTCAAATAGATTGTTCCTATGTAGAAAGTCACATAGTCGGTTAGCTGCTACCTTCACAAGGTTTTTGGAGAGAAAGGGAAGGTTAGATATAGGTCTATAGTTGGCTAAGACTTCAGGATCAAGGGTAGGTTTTTTCAGAATAGGTTTTATCACAGCTATTTTAAATGACAGTGACTGCAGTACATGACCTGTTAATAAAGACAAATTGACCGTGTTTAATATTGTGGTGTTGACCACAGGTAGTGCTTCTTTAAATAGCCTCGTTGGAATAGGGTCTAAGAGACAGGTAGTTGGCTTGGCTGAAGAGACCTTTAACATTAATTGTTGAAGGTCCATAGGATAAAAGCAGCTTAAGTATGTATCAGGTCTTATCGTTCTCTCCAGTCCTCCTGCGCCCAATGGTGAGCTGTTAGAAGTTGAGGGCGAAAGGTGACGAATTTTATCTCTAATTGTTATAATTTTATCATTAAAGAAGGTCATGAAGTCATCACTACTCAGAGCTAGAGGAATAGATGGCTCAGTAGAGCTGTGGCTATCTGTCAGCCTGGCTACAGTGCTGAAAAGAAACCTTGGGTTGTTCTTACTTTCTTCTATTAGTGTTGAGTAATAGTCTGATCTGGCAATTCTGAGGGCCTTCCTATAGGTTTTGAGACTTTCTTGCCAATCTACACAAGATTCTTCCAGTTTAGTGGAACGCCATTTTGTTTTAATTTGCGAGTTTGGGAGTTATACCAAGGTGTTAATTTCCTTTGCTTCATCGTCTTCTTTTTGAGAGGAGCAACAGAGTCTAAAGTTGTCCGTAGGCAGGCCATAGCAGCGTCTACGAAATTATCAAGTTGGGAGGGACTAAAATTAACATAAAGGTCCTCTGTTATATTAAGGCACGACATTGAGTTAAGTGGTGTTGGAACATCTTCCTTATAGCACTGTCAGATAGGCATCTAGTGTAGAAACTTTTATTTAATTTCTTATGGTCTGGTAATAGGAATTCGAAAGTTATTAAAAAATGATCTGATAATAAAGGATTCTGCGGAAATACTATTAAATCTTCAATTTTGATTCTATATTCTAGCACAAGGTCGAGGGTGTGATTAAAACTCATGCACATTCTGACTGAAACCAATTGAATCTAGTAGTGAATTGAAAGCAGTACTAAGGCTATTGCTGTCATCGTCCATGTGGATATT
Organism: Perca flavescens; assembly: GCF_004354835.1. Lineage (NCBI taxonomy): Eukaryota > Metazoa > Chordata > Actinopteri > Perciformes > Percidae > Perca > Perca flavescens. Next base: position 30,377,088 of record NC_041350.1, read on the forward strand.
AAAATCACCTACAATAAGTACTTTGTCTGATTGAAGGACTATGCTTGATAAGAACTCAGAGAATTCAGATAAAAATTCAGAATACGGACCTGGTGGGCGGTAAACAACAACAAATATAATTGGCTGTACCGTTTTCCACGTTGGGTGTTGAAGATTAAGAACAAGGCTTTCAAACGAGTTATAATTTAGTTTAGGTTTAGGATTAATTAACAGGCTTGAGTCGAATATGGCTGCAACTCCCGCTCCTCGGCCTGAGCCTCGTGGAATTTGAGTATTATTATGACTGGGAGGAGTGGCTTCATTTAGACTAACATATTCATCGTGGCTCAGCCATGTTTCGGTGAGAAAAAATAAATCAATTTGGTTATCTGATATCAATTCGTTTACCAATATTGCTTTAGAAGACAGAGATCTAATGTTTAATAGTCCACATTTGATTTTCCTATTCTGTTCTGTCACTGCAGTGGTTGTTTTAATTCCAATTAGGTTGTTGAGTATAGCACCTCTTTTGATTATGTTAATCGATCTCAGTCGGGGAACAGACACCGTGGTTATGGGATTATGAACGGGTGGTTGTTCCAAAGGAGCAAGCACAGAGGAGCACAGTCAATCATAGTTCTGAGTGTGCAAGGCGTGGTGCAAATTCTCACGGAGCACCTGGTTTCCGCGTGTATTGGGATGGGTACCATCCCTGCTGTACAGGGAGCCATGTTTCCAAAACAGATTAAAATTGTCAATAAAACCTATCTTGTGAATGCTGCATGTAAGCTGGAGCCAGGTGTTAAGGGAGAGTAGCCTGCGTCGTGATTCCTGATAGGACATGTCATTGTGTCCACAGTGGACCACAATGCGTTTAATAGAGGTCGGGAATGAGGGTGTCAGATCCACAACTTTAGCCCGGATGTCTGCAACTTTGGCTCCAGGAAAGCAGTGTGTGACAGCATTATGAAACGTTAAATCTCTGGTGATGGAGTCACCAATAATTACTGTGGTTAGGGGGAAGAGCACACGAGGGGTAAGGGGGTGTGGATGGCCGGTGATGGGAGAAAAACAGTCAGTGTCGGTTACAATTTGACAAGAGAAAGAAGAGGACGATTGCTTACCGTTCGGTTGGGGAGGTTGTTTTTGAGGAACGTTGTCGTTTGGCCGGTCCAGGCAGTGTAGGCCACCAGATTGTCTGGCTACCGCGTCCATCACAAGCTGTAGCCATGGGGTAGCGGTCCTCTTCTGTGGCGTCGGCTGGTCAGTCTGCTTTGAAGCGGGGCGAGGCCGGTGAACCGCGTCGGCATCTGCTAGGTCCGACTCCGACAGGGCACTGAAACGGTTGGAGAGGCTGAGGGCAGGAGGCGATGGAGCCCTACTCGAGGCTCTCTTTTGTCCGCGAACCACGTCAGTCCAGGGAGGCTTAATGATCGGTGTTAAGCAGGGAGATAGGTGTTGGCTGGCGGTTGGGTCCCATAGCGCGGTATCCTGAAAGGCCACCGTGAGCGATGAGATCCGGAGCAACTGGTTATGAGCCACGTCCAAGCAGGCGGTAAACAAAGCATCTTTGGTCTTTAAGTCCTCGGAAAGTCGACGAACATCTTCGTTGAGGTCAGCAATTTCTTTGTTTGCGTTCTTAAAAAATGAGGAAATTTTGTGGGGGAGTGGTGACTTGCTAGGTGTAGAGGCAGCCATGGGGCTAGCGTTGGTTTAGCAGGTTGGTCTAGTTTTAGTAGATTAGCGTGAAGCTAAATGCTTACAATTGTATCTTTGTTTTTTGTTTTGTTTTTAAAAACACTATATTAATGTTATAGAAACTAGGCTGTAGAGCCGATGGGTAGGAGAGTGAAGGCAGCTGCCGGCTCTCTGTTTCCCGCGTGCTGTTGTCGCTGATAGGTTGGATATTTCTGCCTATATATGTTTCAAATGTATTTTATATCTTGTATGAAGGGTACTACACAAGAAGGTTAGTCTGGGGACAACCTTCACCCACAGGAATGTGTGAATCTATTATGAGTTTGGGTACAACTTTCACACAGAGGAATTGGAGCCAAGAATGTGAGAATCTATTAGGAGCACGTGCCATAAAAGGTGTAGTTTAAGAGTAAACTGTTCCAACTGAAATAGATGTCTCATGCTGTGTAAGCACAAAAAGTGTTTAAAAGGTATTCACTATGATGTACATGTGGTTCATCCTTGGGCAGACGTGTCTGTATGCTCATGGTTGTTCCAGTGTCATGAAAGTTTGTTCACTGTTTGAATAAAGCTGCACTTGATTTGTAATCATCGGACTGGTCGTCATCTTTGAGGTCTCCCAACATCATTTCTGAATCATCACCCGATATCAGTCGCTTGTGGATGACGTCGACGTTTTGATGTGTTCTTTAGCCTACTGTGCACAGGAATGGTCTCTCTCATTCATTATCTCCCTCACCTAGACCTCAGTATGGATTACAGTACCCACTCTGGTACAGGACACCTCATTCATGGACTTACCTCATTGTGGGCATCAAAATCAATATAAACCATCACGTTAACATTTCTCCGTGAACCATCACCTTATCGTGGTGGAGAGGTTTGTGTGTCTCTGTGAACCTGAGGGCTGTGTTGTCTGGAGCTTTGTGCTCCTGGTAGGGTCTCCCAAGGCAAAGTGGTCTCAGGTGAGGGGCCAGACAAAGAATGGTTCAAAACCCGAATGCAAAAGCTAAGCAGAGATGGAGTGACCCTGCCCGGAGGAAGCCGGGGCCCCCGTCTGGAGCCAGGCCCAGGCGGCGGGCTCGTCGGCGGCGCCTGGTGGCGGGTTTGCCACGGAGCCCGGCCGGGCACAGCCCGAACAAGCTACGTGGCAACTCCCTCTCCATCCCATGGGCCCACCACCTGTGGGAGGAACCGTTGGGGTCGGGTGCGATGCCACATGGGTGGCAGTGAAGGTCAGGGGCCTCGGCGGACCAGACCCGGGCGGCAGGCGCTGGCTCTGGGGGCGTGGGCGTCACCTCTCTGTGGGGAAGGAGCCGGAACTGGTGCGGGAGGTGGGGCGCTACCGGTTAGATCTGGTGGGGCTTACCTCTACGCACAGTCTTGGTTCTGGAACCATACTCCTGGATAGGGGTGGACTCTTTTCTTCTCGGAGTTGCCCAGGGTGTGAGGCGCCGGGCGGGTGTGGGGATACTCACAAGCCCCGGCTGGCGCCGCTGTGTTGGAGTTTACCCGGTGGACGAGAGGGTCGCCTCCCCACGCCTGCGGGTTGTGGGGGAAAACTCTGACTGTTGTTTGTGCATATGCACCAAACAGGAGTTCGGAGTATTCAGCCTTCTTGGAGACCTTGACTGGGGTCCTGCATGGGGCTCCAGTGGGGACTCCATTGTTCTGCTGGGGGACTTCAACGCACACGTGGGCAATGATGGAGACACCTGGAGGCGTGATTGGGAGGGCGGCCTCCCTGATCTAAACCAGAGTGGGTGTTTGTTGTTGGACTTCTGTGCTAGTCATGGATTGTCTATAACGAACACCATGTTCGAACATAGGGATGCTCATAAGTGTACCTGGTACCAGAGCACCCTGGGCCGAAGGTCAATGATCGATTTCATAATCGTTTCATCTGATCTGAGGCCGTATGTTTTGGACACTCGGGTGAAGAGAGGGGCAGAGCTGTCAACCGATCACCATCTGGTGATGAGTTGGGTCAGAGGGTGGGGAAGACTCTGGACAGACCTGGTAAGCCCAAACGTGTAGTGCGGGTAAATTGGGAACGTCTGGAGGAGGCCCCTGTCCAACAGACTTTCAACTCACACCTCCGGCGGAGCTTTCGTGCATCCCTGTGGAGGCTGGGGGCATTGAACCCAGTGGACAATGTTCAAAGTTTCCATTGCTGAAGCTGCGGCGAGGAGCTGTGGTCTTAGGGTCTTAGGTGCCTCAAGGGGCGGTAACCCACGAACACCGTGGTGGACACGGTGGTCAGGGAAGCCGTCCGACTGAAGAAGGAGTCTTCCGGGATATGTTATCCCGGAGGACTCGGAGGCAGTGCAGGGTACCGAAGGGCCGAAGGGCTGCAGCCTCTGCCGTGAAAGAGGCAAAGCAGCGGGTGTGGGAGAAGTTTGAGAAGACATGGAGAAGGACTTTCGGTCGGCACCAAAGTGCTTCTGGAAAACTGTTCGCCACCTCAGGAGGGGGCGGGGAACCATCCAAGCAGTGTACAGTAAGGATGGGACACTGTTGACCTCAACTGAGGAGGTAATAGGGCGGTGGAAGGAGCACTTTGAGGAACTCCTGAATCCGACTAATCGCCCTCTATGTTAGAGGCAGAGCTGGAGGATAATGGGGGATTGTCGTCGATTTCCCAGGCGGAAGTCACTGATGTAGTCAAACAACTACACAGTGGCAAAGCCCCGGGATTGATGAGATCCGTCCAGAAATGCTCAAGGCTCTGGGTGTGGAGGGGCTGTCCTGGTTGACACGCCTTTTCAACATTGCGTGGAAGTTTGGGACGGTGCCAAAGGGGTGGCAGACTGGGGTGGTGGTTCCCCTTTAAAAAGGGGGGACCAGAGGGTGTGTGCCAATTATAGGGGTATCACACTTCTCAGCCTCCCTGGTAAAGTCTACTCCAAGGTGCTGGAAAGGAGGGTTCGGCCGATAGTCGAACCTCGGGTTGAGGAGGAACAATGCGGTTCCGTCCTGGTGGGTGGAACAACGGACCAGCTCTTCACTCTCGCAAGGATCCTGGAGGGAGCCTGGGAGTATGCCCAACCGGTCTACATGTGTTTTGTGGATTTGGAGAAGGCGTATGACCGGGTCCCCGGGAGATACTGTGGGAGGTGCTGCGGGAGTATGGGGTGAGGGGTCTCTTCTCAGGGCCATCCAATCTCTGTACAACCAAAGCGAGAGCTGTGTCCGGGTTCTCGGTAGTAAGTCGGACTCGTTTCAGGTGAGGGTTGGCCTCCGCCAGGGCTGCACTTTGTCACCAATCCTGTTTGTAGTATTTATGGACAGGATATCGAGGCGTAGTCGGGGTGGGGAGGGTTTGCAGTTTGGTGGGCTGGGGATCTCATCGCTGCTCTTTGCAGATGATGTGGTCCTGATGGCATCATCGGCCTGCGACCTTCAGCACTCACTGGATCGGTTCGCAACCGAGTGTGAAGCGGTTGGGATGAGGATCAGCACCTCTAAATCTGAGGCCATGGTTCTCAGCAGGAAACCGATGGAATGCCTTCTCCAGGTAGGGAATGAGTCCTTACCCCAAGTGAAGGAGTTCAAGTACCTTGGGGTTGTGTTCGCGAGTGAGGGGACAATGGGGCGGGAGATTGGTCGGAGAATCGGGCGCAGCGGGTGCGGTATTGCATTCAATCTATCGCACCGTTGTGACGAAAAGAGAGCTTAGCCAGAGGGCAAAGCTCTCGATCTACCGGTCAGTTTTCGTTCCTACCCTCACCTATGGTCATGAAGGCTGGGTCATGACCGAAAGAAGCGAGATCCAGGGTACAAGCGGCTGAAATGGGTTTCCTCAGGAGGGTGGCTGGCGTCTCCCTTAGAGATAGGGTGAGAAGCTCAGTCATCCGTGAGGAGCTCGGGGAGAGCCGCTGCTCCTTTGCGTCGAAAGGAGCCAGTTGAGGTGGTTCGGGCATCTGGTAAGGATGCCCCCTGGGCGCCTCCCTAGGGAGGTGTTCCAGGCACGTCCAGCTGGGAGGAGGCCTCGGGGAAGACCCAGGACTAGGTGGAGGGATTATATCTCCAACCTGGCCTGGGAACGCCTCGGGATCCCCAGTCGGAGCTGGTTAATGTTGCTCGGGAAAGGGAAGTTTGGGGTCCCCTGCTGGAACTGCTCCCCCCGCGACCCGACACCGGATAAGCGGACGAAGATGGATGGAGATGGATGGTTAACATTTCAACAATAGAACAGTATAGTTGCATAGTACTCAAAGTCTGTCAGCATAAAAACGAAAAACTTAAAGTGTCCTCATGTGAGGGAGGGGAATAAGTATTTACTGGTGACAGAAATGTTCATATAGTTCCTGTCTGTAGAAAAAAAATGGAACAAAAAACGCCTCCAATTGAGGGATTATAATCCAACTGAGGGGCTTTCAATCCCCTTGGTTCCCTTGCTGGTATGGTGAGCAGTTTCACCAGTGTCAGACAGCTGGCTGCTGTGCAGTGTTTAGGCCTCCATTGTGCATGTGGCCTTCCAGTAGGCCAGTTGTTTTGTCTGACAGTGTGTTAATGAGTTCAGTATTAAAAGTTCAAGTCTGTAATGTGTTTTGACAGTCACATATGTAAGTGTAAGGTCAAAAGGTCAGTCACGTTGAGTTGGCTTCCAGGATAACAGCCCTAAGATTGGACCAGGTATGATGTATGAAATGTCTGACTAATGGGCTATTTCGGCAGTTTCGTGATGTTATATCCATGTTGAGTAAAGCAGGTGAGAAGGCTGTTGCCTGTCTCCCCCACATATTGAAGAGAACATTGGTGGCATCTAATCAAATAGATGCAGTTTTTGGTATTAGCATCTAGTCCTCCCTGTGTTTTAAAAACCACTTTCGTGGTTTGGTTTTGGACAGTTCTATAATATCAGAAAAAATTGTCTAACCTCCTGTTTTTGGGTGGATTTAAAGGTTTTAGTTTTGACCTAACCAGGAGGTCATGTAAGTTTTTGTTTCTCCTATATGCCGCGATACGTTTGTGATCTGAGAGAAGGGTACTACCTCCTGAGGAAGAGAAATTGTTCTTCAGTTTCTGAACAAATTGGACGTTGCTGCCTGTGACCCTCCAGAACTTAGTCCTGCATATCCATAATCACAACCGCACTGCCCTTGTCAGCTGGCTTGAGAACAATGGTGTTATTGTTACTGAGTTGGTCCAAGGCTTCAATTTCAAATTTAGATAAATTTGGTTTGGTGAAGCCCACTCTGTAACAATGTTCTTGAGTCTAAATCAAGTTGAATGAGTTTAGAGACTTCTGATGGTAGCTGAGAAAGGGCTGGAGACCAGGTGGATTTAGGCATAAAAGGGAGTTGTGTGGTGTCTGGTTTGTCCTTGTAGTATACAGCAAGTTTGAAGTGCCTATGATAATCCTGGATGTCTGATCTAATTGTGTCCCTAATTTCCTTATTTGACTGCGTTAATCTGGACGGAATAAAAGTGAGGCCCTTATTGAGTAGAATGGTCTGTGCCGCGGTCAGTTTAAATGACCTAGATAGGTTGAGTACAGTTTTAAGCCCTGTGACCTCTACGGCCTTTAAAGGGCTGGTTCATTTAAATAATGAAGCCAATGGTCCAGCATTTGTTCCGCCGTACTCTCAGACCAGTGTACTAGGTCGCTTCCTGTTGAGAAAGCATCTAAGGAAAGCTGGGGAATGATATCATCATAAGCTACGATATGATCATTGAGGTCGCACAGGTTCCTTTGTTCATGTCGTGGCAAAGTTCGAGAATAATTAGGGGGCCAAGCCCGAGGCTGGAAGAATCGGCGGTAGTGAAGCTACGCCGTTCGCACAGCAGGGCACAACATAGACTCAAAAAACTTTGTACACATATGTAACATGTCAAGATGTACAAAAAACTTCACTAGAGCCATACCCTAAACCCAACAGGAAGTCCGCCATTTTGATTTCAAAGTTCGAAATTAGTGCAATTTTAACCATTTCCACATAACTTTAACAAACTCCTCCTAGAGATTTCATCCGATCAACTTCAAACTCGGTCTGTGCCATCTTAAGACGTTAAAGATGAAAAGTTGTTAATAGAAAAACTTTTCGTCATAGGGCGTGGCCGTGGCGGGACAGCCATTTTGTGCGTTTCGCCGCCGAAACAGGAAGTGGGTGTAACTCGAGTGTACGTTGTCCGATTACCTCGAAACTTTTCAAGATTCATAAGAGTCCAACCCTGAGGACAAATAAAGGCCGATATTTACTTAAAGTCATAGCGCCCCCTAGTGGCCACAGGAAGTAGGCCTAAAAGTCAAGGTGCTATACTTTAACCAACTCCTCCTAGAGATTTCATCCGATGGACTTCAAACTTGGTCTGTACCATCCCAACACCTTAACGATGAAAAGTTATTAAAAGAAAAACTTTTCGTCAGACGGTGTGGGCGTGGCGTGGCGGCCATTTTGAGTGTTTAGCGATGAACAAAGAAGTTGTTGTTACTTGAGTGTACGTTGTCGTATCTGCCCAACATTTCTCACAATTGACAAGGGTCCAGGCCTGAGGACACCTACAGGCCAAAATTGACTTTTGGTCATAGCGCCCCCCGCTGGCATCAGGAAATCTGCCTTATATGACAAACATCATCCGATTTACATGAAACTCAGAATGTGTGGTCTAGATGTGATACTGATCCGCCCCCTATAATATGACCACGCCCACTTACTCAGGCCTAGAGTCTTGTGTGAGGTGTCATTGAACTCAGCAGAGACCTTATTCATTGGTGATGGTTTGGCCTGCTCCCTAAGCTTTAGCCACGCCCCCTTTTATAACTAATGACCCGTTTGATGCAGACCCTTGTGTGAGGTATCATTGAACTCGGCACAGACTTCCTTTTTAATTGGTGATGGTTTGACCCGCCCCCTAAGCTTAAGCCACGCCCCCTTTCATAACATTTGAACCATTTAAGGTTGACCCTTGTGTGAGGTATCAATGAACTCAGCAGAGAGTTCTTTCTTCATTGATGATGGTTTGGCCCACGCCCCCTTTCATAACTTTTGACCCGTTTAAGTTAGAGTCTTATGTGAGGTATCATTGAACTCAGCACTGACTTCCTTTTTAATTGGTGATGGTTTGACCCGCCCCCTACGCTTTCGCCACACCCCTTTTCACAGCTAATGAACCGTATGACGTAGAGTCTTGTGTGAGCTATTGTTGAACTCGGCAGGGAGTTCCCTTTTCTTTGTTGACAATTTGCGGCGCAAATGCACGGTCGCAAGGAGCGGCGTTCGCCGGTAAACCCGACGTGCGCAGAGGCGCAAAGGCCCGTCCATCACTGCTTGCAGCTTTAATTTTTATTATTCTTCTTCTCCGCCTAAAACTCCGACTGCAGCCTAAACCGTACATGGTGGGGGGTTGCCATTTTCAGCACTGGTCCAAAACCCCGCAAGGACCTCAGCCGCAAAAATTCACCCATTTCCACCACTAGGTGGCACTTTAGCAGAAAAACCACGTTTGGCCCTATAACTCCCACACCGTACACCCGACATTCAAAAAACATACATCTACGCGTTCACTGGATCCAGCTGAATCATGTGATATAGGCCACGCCCATTTCCGCCCAGACTTTAATGCGTGAAAAATCGCAATTTATCAAAAACCTACTTTTTTAAACTCCTCCTAGACCGTGCGATCAATCTGCACGAAACTTGGTACGAAGCATCTCCAGACTGACCTGACAAAAAGTTATAACATTTTTGGTATAGAATTTTTGTACTATAAAAATTACGCATATAACGCACAAACTAATTTGTGTAGCTAACACCAACTTTCATCAGTGAAAACACCAACTTTGCCATATCTCGGCCAAAAGGAAAGCGAACAACGCCAAACTTTAGATTCTTCTTTGCCATGACCCTCTGGAGGTCCCACATGCGTTTTACGAAAAGTCACTAGGGGGCGCTACAAGTACAAAAAGTTTATATCTCATGAACGGCTCATCCGATTTATACAAAATTTGATAGGTCCCATTTCGGGCCAATCCTGAGGCCAACCCTAGAATAGGGTACTGATGGGTCAAAGTGGGCGTGGCCTATGGGACCCAAGGTAACCCAAGTCTAGATATACCACTTACACTAATGTGAACAACTTTAAATTTACAGAGTAGATGGACAATGGGCCATGGACCACACCTACCAAAAATTACACATTTGGACCACTAGGTGGCTCTATAATTGATTTTTGTCTTTAACTCCCACATTACACATGGCACATTGGAAATTCTTAAATGGACATGTTCCATGGATCCAACTGAATCACGTCATATAGGCCTTGCCCATTTCTGCTTAAACGTTTTTCCGCAATATCGCACAATGCGCAAAACCAACTTTTTCAAACTCCTCATAGGCCGTGAGACCGATCTGCACGAATCCTTGTAGATATCATCTCCAGATAGAGCTGACCAAAATTTATGGAAATAATTTTGCTACGTTAAAATATGCACATTTGACAACCAAACAAGTTTCCCTAGCTAGCTACCACACACATATCATATCATATCTTGGCCACATTAAACGTTATCAGCAAATAACTTGAGATCATTGTTCAGCAGCCCACTACGACGCTCTGTACCAAATCTGACGAAGATGGGCCTTTAGGGAGCGTTATAAGCAACGTTTATCTGTTTCGGCCGTGAACTCAATGCATTTAAATGGGAAATTGCAATTGCAATATCTCTGCCACAGTAAAAGCAATCAACATGAAACTTGTTATGCTCGGTCGGCATGCCGTTTTGAGGCTCTGTACCAAATTTGGCAAAGATCGGCCATTAGTGGGCGCTATAATCAACATAAGTGTTTTGTCCTATTAATCAATGTTAATGGAATATTTGCAATGGGAATGTATCACAGACCTTGCAGCTCACACTCACTATTTACTGATGTTTACCTCCTACCGTTACGTTTTGGTTTTCGCTTTCGTGTTCTCCCCTGGTGTTCTACAATAAAGAAACTTCGTAACCCACCTGACAAAGTTTCTACAACCTTCACAGTGGACAAATGTAACTCTTTTCTCCCACTTTTTCAATCCAAAATCAACACCATTCATAGACGCTGATACCGTGCAATTAAACATTGCAGTTGGTGCTAAGTTGATAGTCTACCATAGTGTGATTGGATTACGTCGGTGGCATTGATTGTTAATTTCCCACAAAGCTGATCGCGGTTAAGTGTCAGTCAAACTTCTCATCTCCAATCCTATCTGTATTTGTGAGAAGTGGCGCCGTCCTGAGTTGAAAGCCTACTTTACGGCTTTATTATCGAGTTCATAGTGTGTTCGTGTCGGCCGCTGTCCATTTCCTAAGGTTTTGAAATGCAAACGACGTGCGCCTGTGAGCACCCACAGGAAAACATCAATCGGCGCCTATGACACCTTACAACAACCTGACCACCTCCCTGCTCCTTCAACCACCACACCTGCCTACCCCCCTCCACCCTCTCAGTCACTCTCTCATTTCTCTCTGCTGTCCCCTGTAGTCAGGGGGGTTAAGAAGTTTGTTTATAGTAGAGAATTGTTAAAAGTAGTCTGTATATGCATGGAGATGAACTGTTTGAACACTACTGTCTATGCAGACAGTAGTGTGTCGGAGCAGCTGACAGATAGAAACATGTCAGGAATTATGGTTTAGGCTTGTTTACATGTAAAATTTGATCGTGGAAAATAATTATACCGTACTATTGTACGTAAGTACGTATGTAAGGTCATTTTAATTAAGTATTGTCATTTTCTCCTACTTTATACGTTCCCCAATGTTCCCTAAATGTTCTGTGTTATGGGGATACCTCTACTCCATTGCAATTCAGTAGGTCAGTAGTCCAGTAGGCTTATTGTACGTTTAAGCTTACTTCACTAAGTTTTATAGCTTTAGTTACTTTGCAGATTGCAATTAGCTGTGTTGGGAGTAACATGTTACAAAAGTACCGCAATTACAGTAATGTATTTCTTTTTGCTGTAATGCAGTAATATAACATATTACTTATAACAGTTCAGTAATATTATAATCTTTACAATTTCAGTAATGCTAGTTACAACACAATTTAACCTGACATTTAGTGGTGTTTTGTTTTTCTAAGAATTCTCCAACACTGCAAAACATTTTGGCACAGAAAAAAAGTCTGTGAGTAAAATCTTTTCCTGTTGATGGATTTGATGACTGCAGAGACAGATACATTTGCGAGATGGACTTCATTTTCAGGAGTTTTTACACTGCATTGAAGCGAGGTGCTGTCCTGTCACTATTCTCGTGGTCAGAGCCAGAACCAGAGACGGTTAAGACAATATCTGTGTCCCAGCAGGTAACTACGCCAGCTTGGAGAGCTGTGTCTGAGCAATGTAGCCTATAGATATAAACATGTCAGAATTAATTTTTAGGCTTGTTACATGTATGATCGTTACAGTTTATCAGCAGTGAAAAAGTAACTATGATGTATTTCAATATGTATAGTAGCTACATTTAAGTATTTTCATTTTGTCCTACCGTACTTGCAGATTCTAATTAATATTATGAAATTATGATGTATTAGTGGATAAAGAGACTTAACTTATCTTGTGGTTTAAGCTATACCTGCTAAGTCAAACTTATATTTTGGTGAAAGTAACTCAACAGTAACACAAAAGTAGTGTAACACATTACATTTCAGAGAGTCATTTTGTAGGCAAGGCAGGCAAGGCAGCTTTATTTGTATAGCACATTTCAGCAACAGGGCAATTCAAAGTGCTTTACATAAAACATTAAAGAGCAGTTAGAAAACAATTAAAAACAATTTAAAAACATTAATAAACAAATTAAAAACATTAAAAGACCAGAATAAAATTGATAGCGCCGTATAAGAATAAAAGTTACAGTGCAGTATAAGAAATTAAAGTTAATAAAATAGATTATTTAAAGAAAAGCAACATCAAAAAGATAGGTCTTTAGCTTAGATTTAAAAGAACTGAGAGTTGCAGCGGACCTACAGTTTTCTGGGAGTTTGTTCCAGATATGTGGAGCATAAAAACTGAACGCTGCTTCCCCCTGTTTAGTTCTGACTCTGGGGACAACAAGTAGACCTGTCCCAGACGACCTGAGAGGTCTGGTTGGGTCATAATGTAGTAGCAGATCAGTAATGTATTTTGGCCCTAAACCGTTTAGTGATTTATAAACCAGTAAAAGTATTTTGAAATCAATTCTTTGAGGCACTGGAAGCCAGTGTAGAGACTTCAGTACTGGAGTGATGTGATCCACTTTCTTGGTTTTAGTGAGGACTCGAGCAGCAGCGTTCTAAATCAGCTGCAGTTGTCTGATTGATTTTTTAGGGAGACCTGTAAAGACACCGTTGCAGTAGTCAAGTCTACTGAAAATAAAAGCATGGACAAGTTTTTCCAGATCCTGCTGAGACATAAGTCCTTTAACCCTTGAAATATTTTGAAGGTGATAATAGGCTGATTTTTTAATTATGTTAATGTGGCTTTTAAAATTCAGGTCTGAGTCCATGACTACACCAAGATTTCTGGCTTTGTCTGTTGTTTTTAACATTGTCGTTTGAAGCTGAGCGCTGACTTTCAATCGTTCCTCTTTTGCTCCAAAAACAACCACCTCTTTTTTTCTTCATTTAATTTAAGAAAGTTCTGGCACATCCAATCATTAATCTGTTGAATGCACTTATTTAATTGTTGTATTGGGCTATAGTTCCCTGGCGATAAGGTTATGTAAATTTGTGTGTCATCCGCATAACTATGGTAACTTATTTTGTTGTTTTCCATAATCTAAGCCAGTGGAAGCATGTAGATGTTGAACAGAAGAGGCCCCAGAACTGAGCCTTGGGGAACTCCGCACGTCATATTTGTATGCTCAGATGTATAATTACCTATAGACACAAAGTAGTCCCTATTCTTTAAATAGGATTCAAACCACTTTAGTACTGAGCCAGAAAGACCATCCCAGTTTTTCAATCGGTCAAGCAATATGTCATGGTCTACCGTATCATATGCAGCACTGAGATCAAGTAATACTAAGACTGAAATTTTGTTTAAGTGGATGTCATTAAAGACTTTAACAAGAGCTGTCTCAGTGCTGTGGTGTGGTCGAAAACCTGACTGGAAGGCATCAAAACTGTTGTTTAGCGTTAAGAAAAAGTTGAGTTGTTGAAAAACCACTTTTTCTATGATTTTACTTAAAAATGGAAGGTTTGATATTGGCCTATAGTTGCTCATTAGTGTCGTGTCTAGATTGTTCTTTTTTAGGAGTGGCTTGATGACTGCAGTTTTCAGGGCCTGTGGGAAGATACCTGAGAGCAGAGACGTGTTTACAATCTGTAGAAGATCAGAAACATTTTTGAAAACACCCGTTGGTAGAATATCAAGGCAACAGGAGGAGGTTTTCAGATGTTGTATAATGTCCTCCAGGTTTTTAAGGTTGATCGTATGAAATTGTGTCATGTTGGAATTTGTTTTGCGTGCACACTGTGACAACACATATCCTGTACTTGATATGGAAGCACTGACTGTTTGTCTAGTTTTCTGAATTTTGTCTGTGAAGAAGGAGGCAAAGTCATTACAAGCCTTGGTAGACAACAGTTCAGATGCTACTGGTATTGGAGGGTCAGCATTTCGACACTCTCTTTTTTCTGTTCTCACAACTATAAAATTTCTCCATGGAGATCTTTTCTTACCAGAGACAGCTTTGACCATAGTGGGAGCAATAGCATCAATAACATTCGTAATTTTACAGTTGAAATTATCTACAAGCTCAGTGACTGAGGCCCCAGAGAGGGTGGGTGTAGAGGAGAAAAGCTGAATGAATGATTCACTGGTGTTTTCAGTGATATACCGTTTTCTGATTAACTTTGTTTGAACACTTTTGGACACAGAGATAGTGCCGTTAAAGAAAACACAGGAATGATCAGAGAGAGCCACATCAGTCACCACAACCTTGGAAATGTTTAGACCCTTTGAGATAATCAAGTCCAGTGTGTGCCCCTTATTGTGCGTGGGCTGTGTCACATGCTGAGTCAGTCCATAGCTCTCTAAAACACAACACAGTTCTTTGGTCCCTCGGTCCTGGGGGTTGTCAACATGAATGTTAAAATCACCAGCAATAATTACACGGTCAAAGTTAATACAGATTATAGACAGCAGTTCATTAAAATTGTCAAAGAAGTTTGCACAGTATTTAGGTGGCCTGTAGATATTTAGAAGTATAGCTTGAGGGGAGGATCTTAGCTGAAGAGCCACATATTCAAAAGAAGCAAAATTTCCATAAGATAATTGCGTACATCGGAATGAGTCATTAAACAAAATGGCGACTCCACCTCCTTTCACTCTATTCTCACTCATAAAACTAAAGTTAGGGGGGCTGACTCAATGAGAACAGAAGCACATTTATTATGGTCCAACCAGGTTTCAGTTAAAAACATAAAATCAAGATTGTGCTTAATAATAAAATCATTGATTAAAAATGATTTTCCCGCCAAAGACCTAACGTTTAGTAGTGCTAGTGTTAGTGCGTTTTCATTTTTTGGGACAGACTGTGGCTGACGAGGAATGGATGCTAAATTTGCAAAGTTTGCAGTTACGTGCTTATTCACCATTCTTTTTCGATTACCTATCACAACATAAATTGTGGAAGAATCTAATAAGCAGGGCCCAGGCTTGTCTTGGAAAGAGTCATGAGTGCTACTAGGCATGCAGCCTGGACCCGGCCCATATCAGTTAATGCTTGTTGCCTTTTGCACACAAGTATCCTTATCATTTTGGGGAGAAGGAGTTAACTGCCGTCCTTGAGGGGGTAGAGGTGCCTGGCGTTTTACGATGGGAGAAGGAAGGGGGGCATACTTGGTTCCAGCATTTACCAGCTGCTTCATCTGGTCAGTGAACTCCAACATGGGGATGGGGGAAAGAGGGGAGAGCGACGTATCCTTAAAGAGGTCCTCAAAGCTTTCGTGGTTGTCAAAGGGGTTTGAGGAGTGTTGGATGGGTGAGATGAGGGGTTGAGATTTCTCATCTCCGCTCTTTGGTCTCCCATGTTCAAATCTTTGCTCAGGTGGGGGCTGTAGTGGATCACTGCCGCACTTTGTTGTGTCTTCCTCTTGTTTTGGTTCATCTTGTCTCGTGTCCTTGGCAAAGGGAGCAGATGTGTGGTGCAGAAAGTAAAGTAGGCTAGAGGTGAACAGCTTTACTCCTGGCTTGTTAGGGAAGAGTCCATCTGCTTTAAAAAGATGTCTGCAGCCACAGAAAATGTTAAAATTGTCAATGAACTGCAGAGAATGGTTGTTGGTACATGCAGTTGAAAGTCATCTGTTCAGTGCCAACAGTCTGCCGAAGCTCTCAGCTCCTCCTCTGACTGGCGGTATAGGGCCACTGACAAACACCTTTGCATTTAGGGAGCTGACTGCGTTCAGCAGATTCATAAAGTCACGATTCAGCACTTCAGACTCTTGCTTTACAACATCATTTGACCCTATATGCAGTATAATGTTCTTCACAGTTGGATGTGCTGCTATGATATCCTGGATTCTTTGGGCCAAGTCAGACACCATGTCTTTGGGAAAACAGAGTATTTTGGTGTTTTTACTGCTTTTTATATCTTTCACAGCAGAGTCACCCACAATCAGAGTTTGGGGCCAAGTCATTAGCTTTCCCTGTAGCTTTTTACTTTTAGAATTGCTCTCAGTCCTTACCCTGCTGTGTGACGATGAGACGTAATCCAGGTCATGTCCAGGGTCCTGCAGCAGTGGAGCAAATCTGTTCTTCACCTGCACACTCAGTTGTTGGGGAAGCATTTTGTTGGTGGTTTTCCCTTTTGCAGCTGTCCACGACCATGTCCTGCTAAGTACAGGGGTTGAAGAGGCACTCTGCCTGGGTGGTAATGCTGGCCAGCCGGTCGTATCACAAATCTCAGGGCGCTGTGCCCTGCTCGTTAGTCGTCCTCCCATTTCCCAGGAAAATGATTTACTCTTAGGCTTTGCACCAAAAGAGTTCCAGGGAGGACTACCGCTTGTTGATTTATTATCCGTTCCACAGCCCTCCTGTTTCTTTGTGGTCTTGCTGGTGCTAGTTAGCCGTGTGTTAGCATGCTTTTGTCCATTGTTTTGGTTCAGTGGTAAAGTGGTGTCATTTCCACATGATCTGTTCACTTCCACGTTTACTTCTAACCGGTAAATTTTGGTTTCCAGAACTGCAATCTTCTGAAGGAGTTTGTAGTAGTCCTCTATGGAGAAGGGTGGCATCTTGCTGCTAATTAGCTTTAGCTACAGTCACTTTAGGACAGGCTTGAGCTATTGGTAGGCCACGCTCACGCAGAAAAATGTTCAAATATGACAATAGCCTACTATGTCTACAAAAAATGTATAGTCCAGTGATTTATAAGTATCCCAAGAGCCGCTGCACATAGTTTCTCTCAGAAGAAAAGCAAGATTATCAGCAGAAATATGCAAGCAGAAGCAGGAGCAAGCAGTAGAGCAGGGGTCGGCAACCTTAGGCACGCGTGCCACCATGGGCACGCGGGACCTTAACCAATGGCACGCTGGCAATATGTGTGCAAGAGAGTTATTGATGTGTTGAAATCATGGTTGAAATGCTGAAGCACTCTCTCATCTGCATGCCAAATTACATCTTTCACAGTTGCGCGACCTCATAGGTGCCGAAAATACTGAGCACCCACGTGTGCCAGACTCCCAGTTCATTTTTACATTCATTTAATATTAAACATTGCAGGTGGTGCTTAGTGGAGCGTCTGTCATAGTGTGATTGGTCATGGCGGTGGCATTGATTTATAATTTCCCACGAAGCTGATTAAACTTCTCATCCCCAATCCTATCTGTGAGAAGTGGCGCTGTCCTTTACGGCTTTAGTATGGCGTGTGTGTTCGTGTCGGCCGCGGTCCATTTCCTAAGGTTCTGAAATGCAAACATTTTTGACTTTTTTTTTTTTTTTAAAGGGTGTGCGCGTGTGAGCACCCACGGAGGAAAACATAAATCGGCGCCTGTGCGCGACCTGTTATTTACGGTAGTTTGATTGACTCATATTTCTGACTGGGAACAATACAAAGAGGATTACCAACGGCCGCTGGGCAGATAAACTAACGCTAGTCTCGTTACTGTAAGGAGGCTACAATTAAACCTTCGTGAGTTAAAAGTCAATACTTATCAGTGCACTCACCTGTGTAGACCGGCATCAACATGCAGGAGGCGATATATCAATCTGCTCTGTTTTACGCAAACACAGCTCTACTCTGCAAATAGCACATTTTTACAAAACGAGCTAAAACAAAAGCGTTCGGTTTGTAGTCTGCTCTGTATCTTAGTTTGCAGGGAATCTGGAAATTTGGACAAATTCTTATAAACTTAAGCTGTCTGAAGAAACCATCCTCTCCGCTGGAGCGGTAAATATGGACGCATTATAAGACCAAAAGAAATACATGTGGCTACTTAATATGCACGTGAATGACGCAATCGTTATGTTCATGTTGATAATGATGCTGGTTGTGTTATTATTTTGCCACAGCATCGTTTCATTGAAAATGAGGCATACAGGACCTGCTTATCAGTCCATTCATCATTAAAGCTGGGCTTTTCCACTTCAACTTTTCCTTCAGGCTCTTTGACAGTGATAGTTTTGTCAGCCCATTTTCCACCAATCAGGACAGCATACTAAAACCATGTTTCCATAATCATAATAATAACATACAATAATAAAAATACTTACAAGGTCCTGATTATGAGAAATACATGTTATCAAATGTTGCTATGTAATAAAATTACAGATTCCCTGGATATTACATTTTGATGTGATGTCATAATAAAACTTAATGTTAACATGGCACACTAATAAACAAATATTTTGAAAAGGGCGCTTCATATCAAAAAGGTTGCCGACCCCTGCAGTAGAGCGTCTGCACTGTAAGAAGCAGGAAGACCAGTAAATTATTCTGAAATGACAGTAATTTGTTATCTATAATGTAATACATTTTGGAAGTAATTTGCCAAACACTGCAGATTATTAATACAAAATATTATGAAAAAATGATGTATTAAATTGGATAAAGATTACTTTATTGATCCCAGTATGTTATTTAACAGCAATATGTACTGGTATTTTAATATAGGCTTATAAAAAATAAAAAATAAACAGTAAAATCCACTGCTGAGTGAACAGAAAAGCCTGGGTCATACTACTGTCTTTTCTTGATTTGACTCAGTGAGCTGCTCAACCGATATTCATATTTACACACTATATAGGTGATATGAGGTGTTTTAAACTGTGTTAAGTCAAAAGTAACCTCTAAAATCTCATAAAATTAGCCTGAAGTTTTTTTCTTTATATAATCCATTTCAGAACACTTCTCAGGTGATTTATATACCATTTCATAAATTGCAACAGCAGCAAACAACTTAAACAAAACATAAATACAAAACATGATGAAATACTATGTAACTTTTCCAGCTTCAGTCCACCACCAATTCAGTCCCCTACAGGTTGTCTTTGAACTACAGCAAGAAAGCTTGCGAGCTGTAGTTCTAAAGAAACAATCTGTAGGGGGACCAAAGCTGGAAAAGTTACATAGTACGCCTTTAAAACACACAATTTTTAAATGCAGTAAAAAAGGTAACGCATTTACGCATACTGGTACCAAACTTCAACAGTAGTACAAATAGGTTCTGTACTCATACTCAAAGTACACCAGGAGTTTATTTAAATAACACTTGCCTGATGGCTTCTACTCTCTGCTGCTAAATATTCCAGAGTGGTTATTTTACAGTTAGTATTTGGTTTGACATGGCTTTTTTGTAAGAACAGACGAAAAAAAAATTCGTAAGTGTTAGAGCAGGGGTTCTCAACCTTTTGCAAGCTGGGCCCCCAAAGCTGGTTCATTGCAGTTGCCCCCCCCCCTCCAATTTCTTGGCAAAATGTCTGATAAACGTAGCCTCAAATCATCCTCGATTTGTGCACGATTGCGGTATTTCGTTTTGAGTGCAGTCATTTCTGAGAATCCTGCCTCACACAAATATGCCGACGCGAAAGGGAGGAGAATCTCCAAGGTGACGTCACAGAGTTGAGAGTATTCCTGCATCAATGCTGCCCAGAAT
Source organism: Perca flavescens (assembly GCF_004354835.1). Taxonomy (NCBI): domain Eukaryota; kingdom Metazoa; phylum Chordata; class Actinopteri; order Perciformes; family Percidae; genus Perca; species Perca flavescens. Next base: position 30,396,821 of record NC_041350.1, read on the forward strand.
GACGAAAGAGGGCAGGAGGTCAGTAGCGTAACTAGCCAACACCGGCCCCCTATGCAGGATTATCAAGGCGGGCCCCCCCCCCTACTATAGCATGTGATGACAGCGCAATGTCCACGAGTAGGTTACCATGAATAGGACAGGACAGGATCATAGAGACACAGCATATAAGAGATGGGATGACTGACAACATCAGGAGTAGCCTACCACAACAACAAAATAACACTGGTGAATGCGCATCATAACACATGAAAAAACACACCAGATCAGTCCCTCCAGGATTTCACAGCCTTTTTTTGAGATTGTTGCGGCCCAAAATTCCTGATTTCACGGGAGCTTTTGTTAAAAATTGTGATAAAAGTTGTGGTGTCTTTTGTATGTGTGTTGCAGAAGACAGTGAAAGGTGCAAAAAAATTTTTTTTTATAGTTCTTTAAAAATAAAAAGGATCTTGTTTTGAGGAGAATAATAATTAGTACTATTAATTAATTACTCTGGTTGAGATTTCCTAGGAACCTTAAAAGGCTCAGGATGCTGCAAATGTTGGTATAATATGAAAATGGCTGGTGGATTTAAGACAAAATAATAATTTATTGAATTAATCAAATATGAACATATATGACACTGTCAGTGGCTTGTTGATCTTTACATAGTTAGTTAATTTCCTATCCTGGCCACACACACACACACACACACTCACGCATTCATACGGTTTGATAAAGTACTTATTGGACTTTAACTTATCATTGCACTTACAATAACGAGCATAGCTGTCCTCAATTTAGGTCATCTGCGTTTTTTCCTGCATCCACCGTGTGTGATTGTGTGTGTGTGCGTGCGTGCGTGCGTGCGTGCATGGGAAATGGAGCAGCAGCCCCCCCCGCTGCAGAGAGCAGACAGTACTGAAACAGCAGCCGCTCCAGTGACTATATAATGAGAAATCGTTCCAGCGTACATTGATGTTAAAATGTCTACACGTTGGCAGGACAGTCTGAAATGTTTTGACGGTCTTTCGCTGTACGTTTTGTTGGTAAATGTGAGATGTTGGAGTCACACACACAATCGTCTTCATAACAGAAACAAGGAAATTAATTTGACCCGCTCTCTTTCCCGCTTGGTCAGTGGCTGTTCTCTCATTGCTGACAGGTGCTCAGACGCCGATTGAAATAAATAAAATAAAGTCTGCGAGGCTGGGGGGGAACATGTCGCAGTTCCCTCGACTGATGCGGCCATGCCAGAGGTCAAGTTCTTGTGTGAAGGCGTCCACTCTGTCTGCAAGGAGCAACATCTGAGTTTCTATGAGGAGTGGTGTGTGTCTCCTCTCTGGTCCGACTGCAGGCTGGGACTGCTGCGCGAGGCTACTGAGAGACTGACCGCCTGGGAGGGCTTTTGGACGGGGGAGGGGCTCACGGCAACACCCGCTGCTCGTTGAGCACAGTAGCTGCAGAGTGATACGTGCTTTCGAGTCTCCAAAGTCCACCAAAGTCTCCAATAACACCAGTAAAAGTCGCTAGATTAGTTTTTGACAAAAGAGTCGCCAGGAGGATGATTTGTTTGTGTTACAGTCCAACCACTTGCATTTCAACATGGGGGAAATTCTTTTTCTGAATTCTTTTTTTTTTTTTTCTCCCATCCTGTAGCCTACTTGCGCCCCCCCGGGAGAGTGTCCGCTCCCCCCCAGGGGGGCGGGCCCCACCGGTTGAGAACCACTGTGTTAGAGAGTATTGTCAATTCCAATCCATAGATTTGGAATACAAGGACAGTAATATTAGGGAGGCGGTTTCTGGAAGATGTGTGCTCTGTGATGCTTTTAACCCTACAGTCACACATGCTACAAAAAGAGAGCGACAAAGAGACAGGCTGCCATTCATTTCCAAGGCGGGGCCGAAATAGACAAGGCTATTTTATGCAAATTCTGAGCGTTGCGACAAAGCGACTGCCAATTGGAGTAAAGACAGTGTGAGGGCAGCGTGACGTATGCACGTTGGTTTCTCCAGTCAAAGAAATAATTCAAGATGGTGGAAAACACTTCAGGACATCGTATTTCTGTATATATCTGATAAGTTTGGCATTTTATCTCATATATTTTTTTACTTTTATCGTGAGAAATACACACTTCAAAATCCAAAACATTATTCGTGTGACTTGACAATACCTCTAAAAGGGACTTGTAAGACGTGCTTGAAGGTAGCACCGGAGATTTTCTGTTTACTGTTGCCAGGCAACCAGGAGTAGGCTAGGCACGCCTAGGAGGCCCATCAAGCGAGTGCGTGTCGCTCTCTTGTAGCATGTGTGACTGTAGGGTAAGACTGACTGATATACATTGCCAAGTTGTACACATGAAAAGGTCAAACTCACTTACACAAAATGCTAAATGAAATACCAAGACTTTGACATGGCTAAAATCATCATATGCCCATTAAAATATGCATTCCCTACAGTCTATAATGACAAATATGTCAATAGTCCATTCATTTTTTTTTTTGAAGGGCACAGTCTTCCTTGTTAGTTCTCAGAGGCTCCTCCTGCTCTTGTGTGGGCGCAGGTCTTGCTGCTCCTACATTGGTGCCAGCTTTCCACTTCAGCTTCCTTTGAATTAATGTCCTCCATGATGCCACACCAGTCCACTATTTGGATGAAAAAGCAACTTTTAGTGTCTCATACACTCTACACTGGATTACACAGACATTGGGTCAATCTCTCACATTCCACAGGCATTGAACCAATTTCCTCTGAATCCTGTCAGGCTCGTACACACCGCCTGGCACTGGTTCTGAGCTTCGTCTCACACCGGTGTGGTTGACAGCGTCTCGTGTGCAGTCCAAACCTCAGTGCCAATCCTCTGGTCTGCACACGAACCACCTACTCGCCACTTGCAGTTGGTTGCATCTTGCTCTGCTGGCCTTACACCAGTCTAAAAAAAAAAAAAAAAAAAAGGTTAAACACATTCTTTTAGCCACATGTAGAAAACACAAAAATGTAATGAAACCATATGATAAACAAATCTCTAAAACCTTTCCCTTAAAATGGAAACCATGATAAAACCCACAATAACTAATTTTGATAAATAACTATAAAAGAGCAGTTGCATTTTATTATATTTATACTTTATAGTCACTGTTGATGATCCCTCCATCTGGACATGGCTCGAGATGGAGGCCCTGGGCTTCCTCTGGGCAAGGTAACTCTGCATCTTCCTTGATTACTCATTGGGATTTTGAACCACTCTTTGTCTGGCCCCTCACCTGAGATCGCTTTGCCATGGGAGACCCTACCAGGAGCACCAAGCTCCAGACAACACAGCCCTCAGGTTCATAGGGACACACAGACCTCTCCACCACAATAAGGTGATGGTTCCCGGAGAGGAAAATGATTTGTCAGTAAGATATATTACTTATTTTATATAACAAATAAATAAATAAATACTTAACATGTGCAGCAGGCAGCATAATTATTTAAAAACAATGATTTGTCAGTAAGATAAATATTTTACAAATTATAATAAATAAATTAACAGACATAGCACAGCCAGCATGATCATGTGAATGTAGGAACATTTACAGGATGAAACATTAAAGACACTTTAAAAAAGTGGACATTTAAGGCCAACTCTGGGACTTTGGATATATTGGCTATGTAATGGACACACAAATCATGAATGAAATATGTTTTTGGAACATCCCTAGGGAGGTGTTCCAGGCACGTCCAGCTGGGAGGAGGCCTCGGGGAAGACCCAGGACTAGGTGGAGGGATTATATCTGGTTAATGTTGCTCGGGAAAGGGAAGTTTGGGGTCCCCTGCTGGAGCTGCTACCCCCGCGACCCGACACCGGATAAGCGGACGAAGATGGATGGATGGATGGATATACTCTGTTCCATTCATGTTTACAGTGTCTTTGTTGTCTATGTCCATATATACGAGGGAGCAAGGTGCTTACTTTTAAGGCAAAGAGTACAACTGTTAATTTGTGTAAATGATTAATAGCATAATCCTTGAATGGTATGATTATGATGGCTTCAATTCAGTGATCAGTTCATCTGATCATTTAGGCTACTTACGCATTCAGTCAGTCCGTGATCATCTGCCTCGCTGTTTGATTACGGCGAGACATTAACCCAATTGCAATACCACAGCAATTAGTACAAGGGCACTGCATCTAAAAAAGGACAGTTTGTTATGTACAGAAATGATGATATGGTTAATGATTGGTTAACTTCTACTCATCTTGATTAAAAAAATGACACATCTGTGTAGGTTTTGATAGATATCCACAAAGGCATCTTCTTCTCTGTATTCTCTGACTCTGTCTTGGGTTACAGTATATCAACATTAATGACCTGCCCAATTTCTATCCTTTGGTATCATACATTCTTGATGGATACAAAGTCATTCCACTAAAACACAGTATTGTGGCAAAATAAAGTCCAATTAAAGCTCACTTACTTCTCACTGTAAATAGTTTGACATTAATATAAGTATTACCTGATGCCTGATGTCCCTGCTGTGTTAAGTATATGTACTGTATATTTTTTCTGTTCTGTTTGAAGGTGGCATTTCTTCTTCAGTGCAAATATGAGTGACTCAGAGCGAACCTTCCTAGATGTCGCCATCATGGAAGTCCTACCAGAACTTCCAGCAGTAAACAAAAACCTACTGGAAAATAGAAGAGACGTATGATAATCTACACTTCGTAACGGAGGCTGATTTTGATGACAGCATTAAGACCTGTACAAGCCAGAAAGCTTCTGTTTAGAAACGGAAATGTAAGTAAAAACACCACACACCATCACACAACTATTCAAAATCAAACGCAGACATGGACATTGTGTAATATTGTACAGTGTGAACCACTTGTCATTTAAAGACCAAACATCCAAGAATAGCTCACTATCATCTGTGGAAGACTCAGCTACCCAATCACTATCAATCGCTCTCTGCGTCACCCTGAAGTTCATCTTCAACCTCCTCCAGCAGCCCAGGACTTGACACACAGTGAGACAACAACTTTGACACTCCATGGAGTACATTTCTTGAGGAAGTGATGCATTCTTTGGAGAGGGGAAAAATGCCAGGCCCAAAACTGAGGAGGCAAATGGTCCGGATTGTTGTGACTGAGATGATGGAAAAATGCCCTCATGTAAGTAAAAAGCATTCAACTGACGTTGCAAAAAAAATGGTGGCAAAATATCCCAATTCTCTGCAAGATGTAATAGAGGGTGATATTGTTGGAACAGGCTACCATTCCCTTGTCAAACAGTTGCATAACAGAATTGAAAATGTGAGGCGCACTTAAACACATAAAAAGAAAACATCAGACCAATGTCTCAGACCCTACAGACGAGATCCCATTAGAAGAGGGCGCATCAATGCAGGACACTTACGGATGCATTAAATGGAATGTAAAATTTCTGCCCCTTGAAGAAAGCCAGCAGCAAAAAATGGAAAAACTCAAGGTGATGTTCCAACACACTGATGCCAATCCAGAGGAGGTCAAATGTCTAATGAAGTCCACTTTTTACACACAGCGTCAACATGTCAACCAGGGACAAAGGATCAGACGCCTTAGAGAGGAGGAGTTGTTTTGGTTTCATGAACTGGACATGTCCGTCCACTACAAGGAACTCACTGGGATTGACCTCAAAGAGACATTCACACAAAATTTGGATTTGAAGGGAAAAAGGCTTCTGGACTACATGACCACAGTTTGTGCCAACAAAAGCAAGAAGTTCCTTGAACCCAAATGCAGACATAAACACAGAGCCGGAGTGTGAACTTAGAATCGAAAATTGAAATCAAAGATTTGGAAATTCTCGATAAATTTTTGATTCTCGATTTTGACACTTTTTTTTTTTTAAAGCACAGATTGCTATGCCATTTTTAGACTAGACTTTTATGCAATATAATATCTGATCTTTATTCGCAATGTACCACACAACATTGTCAAATTGAAAACATTTATCAACAACATAATGTAACAACTTATATTTTCAGTCAATTGGAAACTTGACAATTTGTCAATACAGTAAAAAGAGAAAAAAAAAAAAGGTTTGCCAACAATGCTGAGGGCAGACGCAGCGGCGTTTGGCTTTTTTAGCCCCCAACGTCCTCTTCCAGGCAGCGCTGCCTCGGCAGTCTACTAACTTGTTGCTCTCTCTAATCTAACCAATATAAGCTGCTCTGTTTCGACTATAAAACATGTGAAATACTTCAACACCGGTGACTTCAGTGAAAGAGGAGGGGGTTCAAGGGGTTCCGCCATCCATTCCGACATACCCCCACTCCAACATTGAGGTCTAATTGTCGGAGTGGCGGCACTTCCATTGTTTTCAAACGTCCCACGACTGACAATTTTTGTTTCCATTAGGGTTAGGGTTAGGGAATAGAAGCATGTCGGAGTGGCGGCATGTCGGACTGGCAGCATGTAACCGGGTTCAAGTTCTCTTGATAGATCTCCTGCATCTGGGTGGTTGATGTGACGCTCCATTTTTGTGTTCATGGTGACAAACAAATGAAAATGTATATTTCATTAAATTATCAGTTTTTATATACAGTTTAATCTTCCAGAACTAATACATCTGTAATTAATGAGCATTATAATTCAAATATGTAAATATTTAGTTTTAAACATGACATTTGTCCACTGGCATGACTGTCCGGGGTAGCGTTCCTTATCTTAAAACTACTGTATTTAAATGAAAAATAAGTCTAAATACATTAAAATAATTGAATAGATGTTATACTAGAATTAACTTAATGAAATTAAAGGTTATAAGTCTTAAAGTCCCCATTTAGAATAATTATGACACATTACATTTTGTCCGCCAAACTGGTGTCCACCTGGTGTGATGCCATTCTGTAGATATAAAACGGGCATTAATTTGGGCACCCTATCACTGAGAGGGACCCTTCATCATCCAGGAAGTACAGTAGACTTCACTGGAGCACATGGACTGCACACAAGGTGAGTTCTGTCTCAAATATTTTCATATTATTGCTATTTCCGTGCACTGTTGGAAATGGGATCCATTATGCGTTCCTTTGGTGTGACGTAATTAAGTATTGAGCTGAAAATTTTCATCAATTTATATTGATTTACTATTGAAAATAATGTAAACCTTAACACTGTTAGTCAGGATTCAAGTCTCTCATATAGCTAGGCCGCAAACTGGCCTTGATCTTGAAAACGTCCACTGGTGTGACAGCACTGTCCTATAGTGTGACATGAAATCAGCGTCATACTGGTGGAAATGGCTGTCACACCAGTGGATGTAGGCTTTATCAAGGCTTACAAAACCACCACTGAAGCTGTAAAAAGAAGAGCGGATGGGTTTTGACGTAAGAATCAACGCCTTGTGCAAAGACGCAATGTGGATAAAAATGCACACACACAAACGCACAAGCAAAACAGTCAAAACGAAGAACCATTGCTCAAGAAAGGAAGAAACAAATAGAGTCCTTCCTATTTAGAGACAAGAGCAGCAGGCTTCTTCGGGGGAAAGAGGACACTGTTGGGAGGAAAGAAAAAAGACTGGCTCCCAAGTCTTTTTTATGGGAATGTTGGTTTCTTCTTCTTTCTTCTGACTTTATTGTACAAAAAACATTTGAACTTGAAGTTGTAACTTTATTTTAATGAATTTTTAAATTAATTTAAACAAGAAATAAAACATTTTTGTACAAAACAGGGGCACACTGGTACTTTTTGTTGTCCAATGGTATGACGAAATGTCCTGTGGCGTGACAAACTGAATTATAAGTGGAAAAGGCATTTTAATGCACAAATTCATATAAAAAGTGTTGAATAGTATAATAATGATATCATCACTATGCACATATAAGGATGGAATGAAGCTTCATTAGGTTTTATAATAATTATAATGAATATAATCCAGACGTTTGGGTAAAGTCCCTATGTGTGTGCTTATAGAAGGATAGTAACATGATTGTGAATTTTTATTGGTTACTTTTGATGTGGGAATACAATTAGGATTAATTGATAAGGATTGTGCATATTTGTCTTATCAGTCACACAATCTCTGAATTAAATATTAACATTAAAAATGTTGTCACACCAGTTAATAAAAAGTTAATAAAATGCTAAATGAATAAGGAATTAGAAAGGGACACATTCAGTTTTGAGTTATTCACATATTAAGCAATATAATTATATGTCATTTGACATACATTTTAGAAATATATTTTTTTTTCCACTTTGGATTTGAGTTCACGTCAACCACCCATCTGCAGTTGCCAAGCTAACTTTTTAGCTGTAGCTAAGTTACAGGAGGTTGACTGACTCGCAGCACTTCAACACGTGCGTTTTTTCGCTAGACAAGCCAACCGGACTGACATGGGGGCGTGGCAGTATCAACCTTTTTTTTTTTATTATTCGAAATTCAAGATTGTGACTTAATTTTGGTCGATTAAGATTTAAAATCGAAATCGTGACACCCTTATTAAGTATAAGTCCAGATTTCCAGAAAAGGGGGGAAAAAGTGTTTCCAGGGACGCGAACAGGTCCGGTGAGTTCCGAGCAGGAGTGGTTCTGTCAGAGGTCGGCTAGTGATGAGGTCTAGTGGTGGTTGTCTGGTCCGGTGGATGGCAGGAGTGAAGTGGTAGCAGGAGGCAGGTTCCAACAGTAACTGAAGCACAAGAGAATGGATCTGTCACGTTTGTTTATGTCTGTTTCCTGTTTTATGTTGAAGTCTTGTTTTCCTCCCTAGTCTTGTCTCGTTTTGCTTCCCCTTGTGTTTTCCTGCCTGTTCTGATTGTTCTGCCCCGCCCTGATGTGTTTCACCTGTCCCTCGTTGGTCCTCGTAACCTGGTATATTTAGTCCCTGTTCTGTATTTGTCTCTTGTCGGATCATTGCCTTGCCTTGCCTTGCCTATAGTGTTTTCCTATCTGCAATAAATCTCTTAACTGCATTTGGGTCCAAGATTCGTCTACGTCCTATGCAGCACCTTACAGGATCAGAACAGGCATAAACTAGTCATGTTAACCGTGAACCCCCTGCTTCGAGGCATGTATCGGAGAAGTGAACCAATTCGTAACCAGTGACGTCTGACGCTTCGTTTCTCACACACACCCACGTGCCTGCTTCGAAGTTGAATTCAAAGCTTTAAAATAGTGCGACACAGGGCGCTCCTTTGTGGGTTGTTGAGTAAACAGAGTCAGTGAATAGAGAGATTATTATAGTGATTATTATAGCGAGTAGAGAGTTTATTGCAGGTAAGATTATAGCGAGTAGACAGGTATAGCGTTGATAGAGTTTAGCGAGTATTAGACATGGAACCTGTGGCAAAGAGGGCATTCAGAGATGTGGGAACACTTTGATTTGATTTTGCCCAACAAGGTTGGCAATACACTGTTATTTTATTGCTTATATGGGATACGCATTAGGCTATGCGGCTCTCCATAATAGACCTTTTTCACAGCAAACATTTTGACTTGTCATAGTAGGAAAAGCACCTACAAGTATGGTATTAAATCATTACTGATGGCTGCATTCTACTTAGGAGAGGCCCTGGTATTAAACCATTATTGATGGCTGCATTCTACTTAGGAGAGGCCCTGGTATTAAACCATTATTGATGGCTGCATTCCACTTAGGAGAGACCCTGGTATTGTACATGCTGACTCACTGAAATAGCTTACTGGGACACTTGATGGAACTGAGCCATCGTTAAGGTTATCAATCACAGCTGTTATTTTCCTACTTTGACAAGTGAAAATGTCTGCTCTGAAAAAGGTCCAAACAGAAATGTCTAGATTTAAAATTAGCTACATCCTAAACTATATCCTAATAATGAAATTTGTATTTGACTATAGGAACTTCTTAATATTCACATCTTTCATATACATTCCGCCAAGCACTAGTCTATTCTACCATTTGGCATGAAGGCTTGGTGTAGCTTGTTCACAAATTCTGTTGTGTGTTTGCATCTATCATGTATCATCTAATATTTGCTCATATTCTGCCACTGGCCGGGATCTGTTTTTAAAAAGACTGATCACAGACTATGGCCAAATATGAGAAAAGCACATAGTGTCATTGGAAAACCTCACTTAAGGCTACTTATTGTGATTTCTTTTGTAGGTCCAGTGTTTGATATGTGACCAGAAGCTGGCCTACAACAACACCTCATCCATGTTGAGGCACTTCGGTGCCAAGCATGATCGTGCCACTGCCTCTGCACAAGCTGAATCCAGCAGTCAGTGTTAGGGAGCTTGTCTGACCCAGAACGCAGAGAAATCACACCGACAACGTAAAGCAGTTTAAAAAGGTTTAATGTAGCAGAGTGTACTCAGAGAATCACTGTAGGTAGTGTCAGGGTGGTGAAACTCCTGGCTGGTCTGAGGCTTGTGGCGAGCCAACAGGGAAGAATCCAGGTCTTTATGGGACACGAGGGGAACAGGCAGAGACGAGAACACGGAGGGTTTCCCAAGTTGGAGACAGAGGCTGGATGGTGGGGCTTGAAGCAGGCAGGCAAAGCAGAGGAGGCAGCTGGGCAGAGCGCTAAGTGGAGAGAGACACAGGGTTAGTAGGAGCTCAGGGAACAGAGACAAAACCGGAGTAAAAGGCAAAACGGATTATACTGGATGTAGACTGGGAGCCAAGTTACCACATGGGTTGTAGATAAGAAACTGGCGCCAACAAGGTGATCAGCCCAGGTTTAAGTATTGCAGGGGTGAATCATGAAGATGAGCTGCAGCTGTGAAAACCGTCAATGCAGTGTTGGATCGGCCACGCCCCTTGACCTACTTCCTTCTGGACACTCCTCCAGCACTCCAGGTGGAAAAACACAGAACACAGACAAACAGGGAAAACAAAACCACCCAACTCAGGGTGGAGAGACAGCAACCCATAACAGTCAGGGTGAGTTTGTCTTCTGATTCTGTTGTTCCTTTTCAAGTGTGAACTCCGTAGTGTCTCTATATGCTTCTGTCTTAACCGTTTGTGTTTCTCACATTTCAGTAGGCCTACATGCATGCATTTATTAATGACATGTAATCATACTGCATCATTTATAAATGTACATTTGTTGTGTTGTAGGAAATACAAAAGGACCGGATTGATGAAGCACTTGTCAACATGGTCGTAAAAGACTCACAACCGTTCAGTATTGTGGATGATGTTGGATTCCGAGCTTTTGTGAGCCTTTTGGATCCATCCTATATTCTGCCATCACGGCAAACTGTGAAAGCCATGGTGGAGTCCAAGTTTGTGGAGGAATTGCTGAAGGCTACAGCTGTGAGTCTGACCTCCAGACATCTATCCATATGGATGCATATCTTGCCATCACCTGCTATTTCAGTGATGCCGAAGACAAATTGTCCACCATATTATTATCTGTGGGGAAGTTCCCTGAGAGGCATTCGGCAGCCAACATCGCAGCTACAAAGACATCGGTCATGGAGGAATGGGGGATTCAGGGAAAGGTGAGATGCCTTGTGACTGATGGTGCTGCAAACATGATGGCATGTGGGAATATTTTGCAACTAAAACACAGCATTTGTATTGCCCATGCTATCAACTTGGTTGTGAAGAAAGCCATTGACCAGACACCAGGTCTGGAAGAAATAAGGGGCAAGGCCAGGGAGATCGTGGCCAGAGAGCAGCTCATCAGCACCCAGCAGCAGATGGGGAGACCTACTCACAAGCTTGTGCAGGAAGTGGAGACACATTGGAACAGCACATATGACATGATGGCCAGGCTGTATGAGCAGAGGGAACCAGTCAGTGCTGCTGTGGTGGCACTCTGCACCGATTTGGCGGCTCTGACTTCTGTAGAATACCACAGCATAGCAGAATGCCTTGGAGTACTGGCTCCCCTAAAAGAAGCAACGGTGGAGCTGTCAGCAGAAAAAAAAAGAAAACTGTCTCTGGTTCCAAAATTGTTCCCCTTGTGCGAATGCTGAGGCATGCCATGAGTTCTAAACTGTGGGAGGTGAATGGTGAGATGGCTAAGCAGCTCTGCAACAACCTCACGCAGCTCATGACTGAGAGATTAAAGGTGCTCCAAGTGATGGGACTCGTTTTTTAGGCTACAGCATTTTTTTGTCACATACAGCAAACATCTCCTCACTATCTGCTAGCTGCCTGTCCCCTGAACACACTGTAAAAAACATCCTCAGCCTGCTGCATCCTCAGGTATAAATCTATGGTCAATATTGTCATGTTTGTATGGTATTTTTGTAGCCTAATGCATTGGTTTTTTTTTTTGTCAATATTCAGGAACTGGCCTATGGGATTTGCTGGACCAACATGTTATGGAGACCAGGAAGGTGAAAAGTGCCACTGCGAATGCCACTGGAGAGGTGCAGAGGTACCTCAGTGAGCCCAACATACCATGCTCAGAAGAGCCACTCCAGTTTTGGACACAGCACAAACATGTTTACCCTCATTTGTACGTGCTGGCCCGTAATATTCTGTGCACACCTGCCTCCTCTGTGCCATGTGAGCGGGTATTTTCAAAAGCTGGTGAAGTGGTCAGCAAGACAAGAAATAGGCTCAGCCCTGGAACTGTCGAAAAAAAATTCTTCAAACACTTGTCACCAAGCACAATAATATCCCCCTGACCTGTCTATGAGCACTGTTATCCATAAGCACCATCACGGTTTAACTGTCACAAGCACTTCTACTGTCCCAAAGTATGTCCTTGCCACTGTCAAAGCACTTCCCCAATCAATTGACTCACACTATTTCTATAACCCCCACACTGGCAGTAGACTACATGTCACACTGTTAGATTGCTCCTATAGCGTACGCTTCTGCACTGCCTATCTCACCTATTTGGCTGAGGAGACAATGTTGCTCTAGGTTACTCAAAATAATCACAGAAACGTGTGTGCAACGTATTCTACATTAATTTCCCTCCAAAATTGACGTTCACAACCAAACTCCTAACTTTACAGTTTTATTTTGTGGAGAAGGCAATGACATTTTCATTGATGCAAGATCCCAGGCTTAGTTATTATTTATTTATCCATGAATTCATTAACAAAATGTACTCATCTTTGTCTAATATCTGTCAAACTTTATTTTATTTTTATCATGATCTAATGTTTTTATTTATACAATTAAACAATACACTGGGACATAACACATCCCAGGACCATCTGTTTGTGACACAATGCTATTCTTCCTTTCACCACCAGATGTCCTCCTAGAGTCCTGAAGCTTCAAGTACTGAACCTTTTTTCAATATAACTGGATTGAAAGCTTCAGTTGGCCATCACTAGCATAACCACGAGGTCTTTCATGAGCACCACTAACGGTGGTCGTCTTGACTATGATCTGACACAGGGTGGAGGAAGTACCCGCTACATGAAGCAGAGGATGATTGTGGTAGATGAACTGCAGCTGGAACCCTGACTCCCACACACCAGACTCCACTCCTGCAATTAGGACAGACGGGGGGCTACCTAGGAGCAACAGGCCTAACATACTCTTGCTTGAGAAGAGGTACTGTTAGTTTTCACTTTGTTATATCCACAATGGGTATTATGGTAATTTGCCGTTCGCAAAAACCACGCCCGCTAGTTACTGTTACTACACCTGTCAAACAATTGAGAACCAGACACATAGCCATGGCTGGGTTGAGCTCCATACCAGAGTCCATACCTATTGGTATAAGTGATTGGTTTTAGAGTAATGCAGCAGACATATCCTCCAGGGCACGACAGAAAGGGCTGCAATATGCAGTGGAGGGATATGTTCAAAATGTTAAAATAAGCAAAGACGGGAATATTACAACAATCGAGGCAAAGGTGTACCGAGAAACCTCGCGAGCTGTTCTTGCAATGCAACCAGCACAGCCTTGTGGACCAGTCATGTTCCCTCACTGCCGGGTAAGTAGCCTACGTTTTAAATTTTAAATATTTTCCCAGCCAACATTCTCTGTCATGTGTCAGACTTAACAGTTTAGTTTACAAAGATTCAGTTTCTACCTGTTCTATCACAGGTATGACAGGTTAGCTATGCTAGCTAAGCTAAGGATGACGACCAGCCTAAACAAGTAACGTTAGCCTACAGTTTCCCCACCTCTCAAGTTTAACCTTTCATTATCGCATATGTTCTACGTGTCTTTAAACATTTCATACTGCATGTCACAGCCCTTATCATCGAATTCATAGTTTACCCACCTCTTAACCCTTAATCAGTGTTAAAAAGGACAACGTTTAGGTTGTTTGGGGTACGTTTGTACCCCAAACTTTTAAAGAGCGATTGCATAAGGAAATTACATTTTTTAAATGGAAAACTATATATCATTTTTTTTATTTACTTCTCAACTATACATTTATGCTTTGTTTTTGTGGAAATTTGGAAGTGTTTTACTTATTTACTTCACAATTACTTAACTAGGCCATAAATTGGCTCATGAAAAATGATTTCTTTAAAGAAAAAAAATCACTTAAATGATGATCTTAATTAAATCTAAATAGATTTTGGACATTGCTCTATGTGTTAGGGATAGAATACTGCCATCAGGAGGTTAGTGGAAAAACTTTATTTCTTATAGTTAAAGAATTAAAGTGCAATGACCTACGATCTAATCCTAGCCTATGTAACAGGTGTAAAATAATTAAGTAGCCGATTACTAGAGAACTATTTCTCAGTGTAACTGTTTTTAGAAACAATGGTCCTAATGTAATGTTATGGCTTTTTACTAGGTCACCGGGTTACTGTTCACATGTTGTGGGCCTGATGTATACCTTGGACCTTGAGCGTGCAAGAAAAGATGAAGAATCTTCCACAAGCCAACCTCAACAGTGGCACAAAGCCAGAGGGAAAAAGATATCTGGGCAACCAGTGTTCAACCTGGTGGTCGCCAGGGCCAAAGTCAGCCGCAAGCGTAAGCTTATAGTGTCTAATTATACCAACAACAAGTAAGTTTTTACTCTCTGTGTACTCTACATTACCATCAATATTAAGAATGTATGTTCGTTTGCTGTGTAGCATAGACATTCCCAAGATCTTGAGGATGTTTTTCTATTATAGGAAAGTTCTAGGGACAGACATATATCTACTATCTATCTACTGAGGGAGATGACAGATGCACCCATAAGCTACCTTGTAGATAGAACCGCACCTATGGTAGAAGTTGGAGGCAAGAAGTATGCAATAGGTAGTGGTCTAAGCCACCAGGTGAGATGATTAATAGAATAACAAAACACAATATTCCCTGCACATGTTTTAGCATTTATTGTGTCATAACGTGCACATAGTACAATTTCATTTCAGTAAGATTTCATAAATGAACATACATATGGACATAATGTCCTGATCAGTGCCATAATTTAAGAATGCGTGGCTGGAAGTTAGAAAGAATGCTAACCACATACCAGATCTGATTGATAACAGCAAGCCTTGAATTAGGTATCCTGCCAGACACAATTTTAAACTTTTTGATTTTAGCGATGGACCTCTCAACGTGCACCCTGTGCTTTGCAATGCGCTTTGTTGCCAGCACATCTCCAGCAGCCATTTGCCTATTAGACCTCGCAAAAGGTGGAAGATTTAACTGCAGTCCGATTGCTTTAATGTCTTCTTCGATCAAAAACCCTTTATCGGCCATTAAGCCATCCCCTCTTTGTAAATAGCCATTCTCAATCATTTTCTGCAATAGTGAGATGATACCGCACTGTCTGACAATCTCCTTGTCTGACATGGAATCTGTAAAAAGCGCTGATGAGAAAATCACAGCGCCACGGGGGTCACATGCAACTAAAGCTTTGAGGGTATTGGTGCTTTTGTAGTTAGAAAAGCTCTGGCTTTGTAGAACAAGTGAGGTTGGCCTCTCAATTCTGAGCTCGGTGCAGTCTAATATGGCGAATGTGGTTGGGTAGTCAATTTTGTAGGCAGCTGGCATGTTCTGGGTAATGATGTCCCTGTGTGGCCAAATTGGCAAGTCACCCAAAACATCAAACATATAGTCAATCCAGGCTTTGAAGACATTGCTTGCATTTTGTGAAGTTATGTTGAATCGAAATGCAAGACTTTTCAGATCTTCATTGTTCCGCAATTTCATCAAGACGAACAAGAGCTGGTTACGGAGGGGCATATCATCAATTTCCCTATCAGTGCGTTTGTAGTTTAACGGGATAGTAATTGAAATGGTGTGTGGATTATTTGGAATTCCAAAAACGGTGCACAGTTGGTTGAATTGGTCATATGTGAAGCCAGTACTGTAATTAAACATTTTGGAAATTTTGCTGCTTTGAATGAGCTCAGGTGTGAGAGTTTTCTTTCTAAGTGTGCTTATTTCTGCTTTCAGTCTGTCTATCTCACCTTCTTTTACAAGCAATTTCAGTTTTAGGTTATTATTATCTTCTTCCAAGCTCTTCTGTTTTCCTGTGCCCTGCTCCTCCTCTGTTTCCTTTTCCAGCTGGAGTTCAGGAAGTAGGGGTTGCTCAAGATTATCTATAAAGAAAAAGTGTTTAGAATGTTAGATGTCAATGATTATAACTACATTCTCTTTCTTTTCCCTCTTTTTACAGCTGCCACTTTTTAGCAACATTGGCACATCATTTTTGACCCTGGAGCACGTCCTGTCAGCCAATCGGATGACTTCCCCAACTTTCCTCTGCCACCCCAACCCACGAATGTCTGTACAGTTCTTGATGAACAGGCCACACGTCACTACACAGAACTTAGCATTACCATGCCTGATTCCATAGCACTAGAGCGTGAAACAAGGGAACAAAACACAAACCAGCTGTGGTTCCATGCAAGGTCTGGCCGAATAACATCGACCTCTTTTAAAAGAATCTGCTCTAGGAGAGCAGATCAGGAAAGTCTCGCTGCAAACTTAAAGAGCGGCACAAATGTGCAGACTAAGGCAATGAGAAGAGGTGTAGTACTAGAGCCCATAGCTGTAACACAGTACACAAAGCTTACAGGCAATGTAGTGTATCCATGTGGCTTTGTTGTGAACCCACATTCCTCACTTCTTGGTACATCGCCTGATCGTAAGGTCATAGAAAGAGGAGAGGGTAAAAGCCCAAGCTATGGGCTTTTTGAAATCAAGTGCCCATCCAAGGAGAGCTTTGTACAGTGTCCCTACCTTTCCAAACAGGCAGATGGCAGCTACAAATGAAAAGGGAGTCATGCTTATCATTACCAAATAATGGGGCAGCTTGGCCTCACAGGAATATCATGGTGTGACTTCTTTGTGAAATGTGAGGAAGACTACCACCTTGAGAGGATACACTTTGATGTAGCAAAATGGGAGCAGATGAAAAACAAGCTTGATGTTTTTTATTTTGATTACTACATTGCATCAACATAAAATCACTTACCACTGTCAACAACACACTCTTGAGTGTCTTCTGCCTCGATGGTGCTGGAAGTGGAGGCATCTTGCAAACTGAATCTGCAATCATTTAACATTTTTTTTGTTATTTATATGGATTGTGCTAAATAGTTTTGGACACTGTTACAAAAAAAACAATAAAACATGTTACTTGCAATCAAACGGGCTATGTGTATGCACTTTTGAATGAAACAGGTGTGGGATGCACACAAAAATACACAGAAATAACTACCATTACCACACATTTCTTCAAAACAACTCAACTTTTTTGCAGAAAAGCAGTTTTTTTTAAAATCAATGTAGCATGCTATAATATAATATATAATAACATAATGCGATGGGACACATGGGTGGCAGTGAAGGTCAGGGGGCCTCGACGGACCAGACCCGGGCGGCAGACGCTGGCTCTGGGGACGTGGAACGTCACCTCTCTGTGGGGGAAGGAGCCGGAACTGGTGCGGGAGGTGGAGCGCTACCAGTTAGATCTGGTGGGGCTTACCTCTACGCACAGTCTTGGTTCTGGAACCATACTCCTGGATAGGGGTTGGACTCTTTTCTTCTCCGGAGTCGTCCAGGGTGTGAAGCGCCGGGCGGGTGTGGGGATACTCACAAGCCCCCGGCTGAGCGCCGCTGTGTTGGAGTTTACCCCGGTGGACGAGAGGGTCGCCTCCCTACGCCTGCGGGTTGTGGGGGGGAAAACTCTGACTGTTGTTTGTGCATATGCACCAAACAGGAGTTCGGAGTATTCAGCCTTCTTGGAGACCTTGACTGGAGTCCTGCATGGGGCTCCAGTGGGGGACTCCATTGTTCTGCTGGGGACTTCAACGCACACGTGGGCAATGATGGAGACACCTGGAGAGGCGTGATTGGGAGGAACAGCCTCCCTGATCTAAACCAGAGTGGTTGTTTGTTGTTGGACTTCTGTGCTAGTCATGGATTGTCTATAACAAACACCATGTTCGAACATAGGGATGCTCATAAGTGTACCTGGTACCAGAGCCCCCTAGGCCGAAGGTCAATGATCGATTTCATAATCGTTTCATCTGATCTGAGGCCGTATGTTTTGGACACTCGGGTGAAGAGAGGGGCAGAGCTGTCAACCGATCACCATCTGGTGGTGAGTTGGGTCAGGGGTGGGGGAAGACTCTGGACAGACCTGGTAAGCCCAAACGTGTAGTGCGGGTAAATTGGGAACGTCTGGAGGAGGCCCCTGTCCAACAGACTTTCAACTCACACCTCCGGCGGAGCTTTTCGTGCATCCCTGTGGAGGCTGGGGGCATTGAACCCGAGTGGACAATGTTCAAAGTTTCCATTGCTGAAGCTGTGGCGAGGAGCTGTGGTCTTAGGGTCTTAGGTGCCTCAAGGGGCGGTAACCCATGAACACCGTGGTGGACACCGGTGGTCAGGGAAGCCGTCCGACTGAAGAAGGAGTCTTTCCGGGATATGTTATCCCGGAGGACTCGGAGGCAGTTGCAGGGTACCGAAGGGCCCGAAGGGCTGCAGCCTCTGCCGTGAAAGAGGCAAAGCAGCGGGTGTGGGAGAAGTTTGAGAAGACATGGAGAAGGACTTTCGGTCGGCACCAAAGTGCTTCTGGAAAACTGTTCGCCACCTCAGGAGGGGGGGGCGGGGAACCATCCAAGCTGTGTACAGTAAGGATGGGACACTGTTGACCTCAACTGAGGAGGTAATAGGGCGGTGGAAGGAGCACTTTGAGGAACTCCTGAATCCGACTAATACGCCCTCTATGTTAGAGGCAGAGCTGGAGGATAACGGGGATTGTCGCCGATTTCCCAGGCGGAAGTCACTGATGTAGTCAAACAACTCCACAGTGGCAAAGCCCCGGGATTGATGAGATCCGTCCAGAAATGCTCAAGGCTCTGGGTGTGGAGGGGCTGTCCTGGTTGACACGCCTCTTCAACATTGCGTGGAAGTCTGGGACGGTGCCAAAGGAGTGGCAGACTGGGGTGGTGGTTCCCCTTTTTAAAAAGGGGGACCAGAGGGTGTGTGCCAATTATAGGGGTATCACACTTCTCAGCCTCCCTGGTAAAGTCTACTCCAAGGTGCTGGAAAGGAGGGTTCGGCCGATAGTCGAACCTCGGGTTGAGGAGGAATAATGCGGATTCCGTCCTGGTCGTGGAACAACGGACCAGCTCTTCACTCTCGCAAGGATCCTGGAGGGAGCCTGGGAGTATGCCCAACCATTTTGTGGATTTGGAGAAGACGTATGACCGGGTCCCCCGGGAGATACTGTGGGAGGTGCTTCGGGAGTATGGGGTGAGGGGGTCTCTACTCAGGGCCATCCAATCTCTGTATGACCAAAGTGAGAGCTCGGTAGTAAGTTGGACTTGTTTCAGGTGAGGGTTGGCCTCCGCCAGGGCTGCGCTTTGTCACCAATCCTGTTTGTAATATTTATGGGCAGGATATCGAGGCGTAGTCGGGGTGGGGAGGGGTTGCAGTTTGGTGGGCTGGGGATCTCATCGCTGCTCTTTGCAGATGATGTGGTCCTGATGGCATCATCGGCCTGCGACCTTCAGCACACACTGGATCGGTTCGCAACCGAGTGTGAAGCGGTTGGGATGAGGATCAGCACCTCTAAATCTGAGGCCATGGTTCTCAGCAGGAAACCGATGGAATGCCTTCTCCAGGTAGGGAATAAGTCCTTACCCCAAGTGAAGGAGTTCAAGTACCTTGGGGTTTTGTTCGCAAGTGAGGGGACAATGGAGCGGGAGATTGGTCGGAGAATCGGCGCAGCGGGTGCGGTATTGCATTCAATCTATCGCACACCAGGACGAAAAGAGAGCTGAGCCAGAAGGCAAAGCTCTCGATCTACCGGTCAGTTTTCGTTCCTACCCTCACCTATGGTCATGAAGGCTGGGTCATGACCGAAAGAACGAGATCCAGGGTACAAGCGGCCGAAATGGGTTTCCTCAGGAGGGTGGCTGGCGTCTCTCTTAGAGATAGGGTGAGAAGCTCAGTCATCCGTGAGGAGCTCGGAGTAGAGCCGCTGCTCCTTTTCGTCGAAAGGAGCCAGTTGAGGTGGTTCGGGTATCTGGTAAGGATGCCCCCTGGCATCCAGGCACGTCCAGCTGGGAGGAGGCCTCGGGGAAGACCCAGGACTAGGTGGAGGGATTATATCTACAACCTGGCCTGGGAACGCCTCGGGATCCCCCAGTCGGTGCTGGTTAATGTTGCTCGGGAAAGGGAAGTTTGGGGTCCCCTGCTGGAGCTGCTCCCCCCGCGACCCGACACCGGATAAGCGGACGAAGATGGATGGATGGATGGATGGATGGATGGATAATAACATAATATAAATATATATATAATAACCTACAACTTACCGTTCTGTTGGTGGCTTTCGACAGCCTCCTAGATGTTCCCTTTTCGGGTTAGGCACTTGAACAGCCTGTACAGGGTTGGGATACTCAGGTTTAGGACTCCCGTTCATAAAATGCTATAAAGATTAAAATACAATAAGTTCATAATTGCCTATTGGGACCTTAATACACAGTATGCTAGATGGAACCACAACTGTTAAATTCAGTTTTACAGATTTTATAGCCTCCAGTGACCGTCAACCTCTTGCTAAATTATCTGTGTTGATGTGCTTGACAGGCTAACAGCTATCAGGCTGCCTGCATTTCCTACGGAATAATAAAGTATCTAATGTTCTAACTTTACTACTTTCGATAATAATGCTATATAGAACCACAACTGTTAACTTAAGTCCAGTTTTACAGATTGTAACTGTTAATGTACTTAGCTACTTAAACTACTTATTGATAATTGATATAAGTTAGCCCGCTAGCTTTACTTACCTTAGAGCAGACATATGTATGCTTATTAATCTTCAAGGCATTTAGCTGTGAGTGACGTCTCCCACACTGCTTTATCCATTGTTGGCATCTTTCTGCTTGGGTCTTGGGCTTTGGAAAGGCGAAAAAAACGACCCCTCCCTCTAAACGTTTGGGGTACCTGGTGTCAGACTTGCAGGTGCCATAGGCGCATCGTTTCACGGTTTGACGGAGGTCCTTCTCCTTAGTTACAGTTGCTGAGCTAGGATTGGACGAGGACCATTCGAGGGCGGGGTTTTGCGAACGGTCAATTAAGGCACAATATATAATTGTTTGATATAACCGGTGTGGGAAACCAGCAGAGGCGCGGGAAGTCATTTTCAGCAGGGGGTGCGGGGTGCTGTCGGGGGGTGGGGGGTGGGTGGGGGGACAATGACTCTACTTCTGCCTCCCCCCCCTCCATGAAGTACGCTACATATGGTGCAAACTAAATGGGCACTAAATCACATGCCAATCACTACTGGTCAAAAGATTCCTTTGCAGCAGCCCGGGTTTTAATCCGACCTGCGGCCCTTTGCTGTGTGTCATTCCTTCTCTCTCCCCCTTTCCTGTCTATCCACTGTCACTATCAAATAAAAAATAATTTAAAAAAAAGATGAATGACTAGTCCAGCTGAGCAGGCATCAAGTATGCCTTTCCAGTTCAATAAACCAAGTACTGCCATCTGATTAACACATCACAAGACAATGTTACAATTAATTAAATCATACCAAAGCATTGTATGGCTCAAGACTATGGTGATATAGTATTCACTAAAAATCACCCAAGCAGAAAGCACAATAGTAATTCTGAAATGTGATTGACTGAAGATACAACAATGCCATCACACAACACAGCTGAGTGCAGGTTGTAAAATAACAGTCACTTAGTCAGCTGCAACTTCACAAACTGCAAAAGCCAACATATAGACTACTGCACTTGACAACTAAGTCTCACACAGGCCTATATAGCAGCATCACAAAATGATGATGCAATACGTCTGATATGCATGGCATTTCAATAAACTAAACTAAATATGTACATTATCTGGTCACACGGTCACAACAGATTATATTAACCTACTCAATTTACAGATAGCATAATAGCTCTTACCTTTAGAAGTTCTAATTTCTTGTCTTTTTCTTTGCAAAGTCGCAGATCAAATCCTCAAAGTCCAGCTCCCTCAGCAGCTCGCTACACCCTACTACACATGCGTTGCTGTGTGTTGGGAGCACTTTACAGGCAACGCAACAAATGTCTCCGGTGGACAGTGAATATAGAATCCACTCCCGTGGTACAGTTTCACCGTTGTGAAGGTGTCGGGTCAGTGCCTCATTAGTGAGAGAGCGGGTCTTTCTGCCGCCAGCCTCGTCCCCCCTCCGAGATGCTGGACATTTAGCCGCCGATTCTGAAAGGCTAATATCCCTCTGGGTATAACTTCCTCCCGGACGGTCTCTGTAATCAGTCCCCGTAGTGCAGGGTCTCCAGAGATGATGGTACCTGAGGGGCCATTATCTTGTTCTGTAATGCTGATGACCGGCCTCATCTCTGTCTTTTTCCACAACAACTTCGCTAAAGTTAACGGTAACGTTAGCCACCGTTAGCTGTGGCTGAGTGTAGCTGGTAGAAGGCAGCGATTCTTCCAAGCTAACGCTGGCTAGCTCCTCGACATCCTCCTCTTCGTCATTCCCAGCTCTTTTTAAAAAGCTATTTATTCGCGGGACATTTTTATAGCAGCCGCTTTCTCTCCGTTTTCCACACTTTCACTCGCTGATGCAACCCAATCTGACCGGGGATCAGTTACAAATTAATTCCACTCTTTCAATCTCAACTCGTTCTTAGAAAGCTGATCTTGGATCAGTGCGATGTAAACAACCTGCTCTATGCCCACCCACCTTTATCTTTAGCCAATCTACACAGTGCATGCGGCCTTCTCCCAATCATTACATTAAACAACTTGTATTTTATTCTGATTGGATAATTATCACCATAATGATTAATGCCCATTGGGTAATACGGGCTTGATTGCAGTTTGCCAACAAGGGATGCTGCCACCAACAGGGGGTGCTGCAGCTACCCCAGCACCCCTACTTCCCGCGCCTATGGAAACCAGGTAATTTTGAGTACCCATACCCTTTTTTTGTTTCTTTTAGAGATTTATTCATTCATTTCATTTGACAGGGCAGCTCAGCCATGAAATGTATGTAAAAAAACAAAATAAAAAAACAACAAACAAGTGACATCCTTCATAGACCCCGGCCTGCTGTGAGCTCTGTTAGGCTGGCAGCCCTGACAGAGCTCCAGGGGCCAACTCCCCTCTTCCTGCTAGCTAAATGGCCCGTTGTGTGAGAGTGAGAGCGCGGTCAACGAGCTTGTTACACCAGCAATATATTACCACATGTTACACACAATGTCACGCCACTTAGCTATACAACATACCTAAATGTCTTATAAAGCTAACAACGGTGTCCGATTTCAAGTTAATGAATATTTGTGAAGTTTAGCTCGGTGTTTCGTTAGCTGCGACTGTCCAGTCAATCCTATCTATGTGTAGCTACAAATCACGGATAGTTAGCTTAATTTTTGGTCGTAATTTGAGTATATTTACAGTTTGAATTTCGTCACGCCACTTATACAACATCTAACTAAATGTCTTATAAAGCTAACTACGGTGTCCGATTTCAAGTTAATGAATATTTGTGAACTGTAAGGGTTTCGTTAGCTGCGACTGTCCCTACCATCCTATGTGTACAAGATTGCGGCTAGTTAGCTTCATTTTTGGTCGTAATTCGAGTATATTTACAGTTTGAATTTCATCAAGCCACTTATACAACATCTAACTAAATGTTTTATAAAGCTAACTACCGTGTCCGATTTAAAGTTAATGAATATTTGTGAACTGTAAGGGTTTCGTTAACTGCGACTGTCCCTTCAATCCTAGCTGTGTGTAGCTACAAATCACGGATAGTTAGCTTCATTTTCGGCGTAATTCCGAGTATATTTACAGTTTGAATTTCGTCACGCCAGTTATACAACATCTAACTAAATGTCTTATAAAGCTAACAACGGTGTCCGATTTCAAGTTGATGAATTTTTGTGAAGACTAGCTAGGTGTTTTGTTAGCTGCAACTGTCCCTTCAATCCTAGCTGTGTGTAGCTAGCTACAAATCACGGATAGTTAGCTTCATTTTCGGCGTAATTCTGAGTATATTTACAGTTTGGATTTTGTCACGCCACTTATACAACATCTAACTAAATGTCTTATAAAGCTAACAACGGTGTCCGATTTCAAGTTAATGAATTTTTGTGATTCCAGAGGAATTCTAAGAGGAGGCTAGCTAGCTCCATCCAGCCGCAGGCTCTATCAGTGAGACTCGCGGACAAGAGGCGTGTATTTCACCGATCGTTTGTTTAAATAACTCAACACATTATAATTACACACATTATAAGATTAACTGGAACCTGTGGTAAGAGATTGCTGGCGTAACAAGCTCGCTGACCGCGCTCTCACTCACACACACCTGGCATTAGGAAGAGGGGAACTGCGGGTATGAAGTGCCGTGGGTTCCCAGCCGTAACGGAGCTCACAGCAGGCCGGGGTCTGTGAAGGAAGGCAGGTCCGCGGCGAGGCAGTAAATCAGGCAGCACCGGCCGCTGAAATCCGACACACAGTCGGACAAAATTTGCAATTAGACATACAGTGAGGAAAATAAGTATTTGAACACCCTGCTATTTTGCAAGTTCTCCCACTTGGAAATCATGGAGGGGTCAGAAATTGTCATCGTAGGTGCATGTCCACTGTGAGAGACATAATCTAAAAAAAAAAATCCAGAAATCAAAATGTATGATTTTTTAACTATTTATTTGTATGATACAGCTGCAAATAAGTATTTGAACACCTGTCTATCCGCTAGAATTCTGACCCTCAAAGACCAGTTAGTCTGCCTTTAAAATGTCCACCTCCACTCCATTTATTATCCTAAATTAGATGCACTTGTTTGAGGTCGTTAGCTGCATAAAGACACCCGTCCACCCCATACAATCAGTAAGAATCCAACTACTAACATGGCCAAGACCAAAGAGCTGTCCAAAGACACTAGAGACAAAATTGTACACCTCCACAAGGCTGGAAAGGGCTACGGGGAAATTGCCAAGCAGCTTGGTGAAAAAAGGTCCACTGTTGGAGCAATCATTAGAAAATGGAAGAAGCTAAACATGACTGTCAATCTCCCTCGGACTGGGGCTCCATGCAAGATCTCACCTCGTGGGGTCTCAATGATCCTAAGAAAGGTGAGAAATCAGCCCAGAACTACACGGGAAGAGCTGGTCAATGACCTGAAAAGAGCTGGAACCACCGTTTCCAAGGTTACTGTTGGTAATACACTAAGACGTCATGGTTTTAAATCATGCATGGCACGGAAGGTTCCCCTGCTTAAACCAGCACATGTCAAGGCCCGTCTTAAGTTTGCCAATGACCATTTGGATGATCCAGAGGAGTCATGGGAGAAAGTCATGTGGTCAGATGAGACCAAAATAGAACTTTTTGGTCATAATTCCACTAACCGTGTTTGGAGGAAAAAGAATGATGAGTACCATCCCAAGAACACCACCCCTACTGTGAAGCATGGGGGTGGTAGCATCATGCTTTGGGGGTGTTTTTCTGCACATGGGACAGGGCGACTGCACTGTATTAAGGAGAGGATGACCGGGGCCATGTATTGCGAGATTTTGGGGAACAACCTCCTTCCCTCAGTTAGAGCATTGAAGATGGGTCGAGGCTGGGTCTTCCAACATGACAATGACCCGAAGCACACAGCCAGGATAACCAAGGAGTGGCTCTGTGAGAAGCATATCAAGGTTCTGGCGTGGCCTAGCCAGTCTCCAGACCTAAACCCAATAGAGAATCTTTGGAGGGAGCTCAAACTCCGTGTTTCTCAGCGACAGCCCAGAAACCTGACTGATCTAGAGAAGATCTGTGTGGAGGAGTGGGCCAAAATCCCTCCTGCAGTGTGTGCAAACTTGGTGAAAAACTACAGGAAACGTTTGACGTCTGTACTTGCAAACAAAGGCTACTGTACCAAATATTAACATTGATTTTCTCAGGTGTTCAAATACTTATTTGCAGCTGTATCATACAAATAAATAGTTAAAAAATCATGATTTCTGGATTATTATTTTTTTGATTATGTCTCTCACAGTGGACATGCACCTACAATGACAATTTCAGACCCCTCCATGATTTCCAAGTGGGAGAACATGCAAAATAGCAGGGTGTTCAAATACTTATTTTCCTCACTGTACATTTTTGTAAAACAGCCCATATTTGAGCTTTACACTTTAAAAGTTTCAGAAGTGAATTTTGTAATGGAATAGCAGAGATCTGCGTGACCTAGATTCGGAATACTACCTGATCTCAGGTCAGTTGTGTAGCCTAGGTAAATGTTGGGGCGTGACCGTTCTCTTAATACACCCATGGGCTGACAAAGGTTCCGGTTTTTGGGAGGTTGACGTCAACTTCCAGCTTTGTTGAGATTCGCCCGTTTTCAGCGGCACTTTCAAAATATGAGATTTTCATAGTAAAGGGGTGTCAATGGGATTTTGAGCTCATATGTATGTCCTATTTACCCACTGTAAATAGAACTGTTGTTATTCAACTATGACAGGGTAAAATCGGTTTTGCATTCTATCACCCCTTTAATGGCTTGACTATCTACAATACATAGTACATCATTGAAAGTCAATTGCCATTAAAGGCTGCAATCTGTACTTATTATTCACCATAACAATGTGGTGTATATATTCATACATTCTTTATGACTATTCCATCAAGTTAAAGGAATTTAATTATTTGATGGGGAAAGGTTATGATGAGCAGGCAGGCAGAGATTCTATGGCACATTAAAAGCTGGTTAGAAGCTAATCAGACCAAATACATGAGGACATCAACAGGAATGCACAATTCAAGTGACTAAGCTGAGCCAAGGATGAGCCAGCAGAGAGTGGTTGCTATGGTGCAGAGTTGATTAGTGGATGGGTGTCAGGTGTGCAGCTGGGAGCAGGTGAATCAGCTTGGAACCAATCAGGAGCCGGGAGAGTGAGGGAGGCATCTATTACAGCTAAACTATACTACAATGGGTTTCTGAAAACATTTTAGGCAAGAAATAGGCAATGCAGTGACAGAATATTGAATCATGTTTGATCAGAAGCTCCTAGTTTGAAAGTCTGAGCTGAGTTTTGTTAGCCTGGTGCGTTGTGCTGGAGGCAGTATGCCAGTTACACTCTTAGAAGAAATACTGCAAATTACTTAATTTAAATAGTGAAATATTTTATAGATTACAAAGCTTTGAAATCAAGAAAAACAAGCCATAAATAATGATTAGATTTTAGTAATATTTTTAATTATGTCTGAATGAATTGATTTAGTATAATTACCAAATATAATTAAGTAAATGTAATTGAAAGACCATATAGAAAACATTAGAAAGTGAGTAGATACAACTGAAACCATTAGTATGATATAACTGAATACTTGGCTATGATTTATTTCAAATATGTGTTGTACTGATTTATTTCTTTTACTCCATTTACTACATTGTTTAGGAGTTTTCTCCTTGATGTTTAACCTAAAAAAAATTAAGACAAGACAAACAAAAATAAGGTTGCTGCTTCAGATTTGAGATATATGAAAATGTCTACTATAAGTGAAAACAGCTGATTTAAGCTCTGCATTCACATGTGAAACACCAGCAGCAACATCTCTGACACAGTATCGTGCAAATAAGCGAAAAGTGCATTAGAACAGTATTTGGCCACTTTTCTTAAAGAACTGGAGCCAACTGAACCATTTGTCATTTAATCTATTGACAAATGTCTTATCGTTTACCACTTAAGGTATCCTATTCACAGTGTTGTTAGACACTTAAAACAATCTGAACCTGTTAGATGCAAAAACATGACTCCGGCCACTTCAATCATTTACACTAAACAATTACCAAAGTTATCTTTTAGCATTCTACCTTTACACAACAGGGCATCGCCTGCAGATGTAACCCTATGGTGGTAGTTCTGCTTATAAGCAGGCTAAGAATCTATTATAGGAGTTATCTAAATCTAGATTCGATGAGGAGGTTGGTTTTGTACTAATCATATGGCCAGAAAACTCAGAGAATCCACCCCAAATGAAGCACAGCACAACAGATTAAAGTTTGAATGATGTTCTTATTAAACTTATTTTCCTTATTTTCTTATTCAAAATTCAATATTTAGTTCAGTTCACACAGCATCACTACTATTAATATTCACAAATCGGCCACAATTTTTGAGACCTCATGAAACAAAAAACAAAAAGAAAATCTTTCCAAAGAAAAATAGTTACCCTTGAGTGCACTCAAATATTTTAACTGTCCAACCACCCCTTCAATACTTAGCGTCCATATCAAACCACCCAATGGGACCGTTGCAGTGCTGTTAGATGAGGCAGTGGACCAAGGAACCAGGCACCAGGGCGAACAGAGAAGAATCCTGCTCCGATGGAAAGAACATCAGGGATCCGGGACCAGAAGAAGCTTAAAAAAAACCAGTCTACACAAACATGTGCAGAAAATTAACTAATGTAAATGTCCTTTTTTAATCTTTTCATCATTTAAAAGTCCATGTGTTCAATAATACAACTTAAAATAAAATCAATAAAATTTAATTGGACAAACAAAAGTACAGTATAGCACAGTAACTCAAAATTGGCATACTTGACTCAAAACTAAATAATTTCCTTTCAAAATGCATTTTTCATTGTACTAAACATTAGAATATACAACAAAATGTACCTGTGGGGTAACATCCACTGCTATTGTCGATAGCCAGACTGGTTTTTAATCCACTGAAATCCACTGTAACGTTGAAATGTAAACTTTTTAGTCATTTCACTATTTTAGCTTCAAGCTAATCAACACAAAATAATAGTTTCACTCACCGAGATAACTTTGTTTACAACAGATGTCGTATAATGTTCAATATAATTCAACCTCGAGGATATATTTCAGCTTCTAGATCAATTTTAATCGTAATAGTTACTTCTGCTCAAGCTCCCGTTTTTCAGGCTTTTTTCAAGGCAAAAACGAATGCCAGGAACAGCAGAAGAAGAACGTTTCATTGTGCACTGCCACCTAGTAGCGAACTAGATATTGCACTTTATTCTAGGTTTAAGCGTTTGCATTAAAGATCATTTCAGGGCTTTATTGGGGCAAAATGTACAGGGTTACACAGACATGGTAAGACACATATTTTATACCATCTACTTTGAATAAAATCGAATGATAAAAGGACAACCCAGAGCAATGTTTTAAAAGGGATAAACAACTAAATGGCCAAGGGATAAGGAACTTGTGTTGTAAATGTGTTTACACCCAAAGACATGGAAAAATAAAGCCCAGGTTCAAAAATCCTGGAATTATCCTTTGAGTAACTTTACATTAAACTTAAGATTACTGCTTAAAATCACAATCTGTGAAATAAAGCAAAAACTAAATTATCCCCACTATTTACTCTACTAGTCTCACTCTTCTGTCACCTGTGTTGGACATATTTTTTATTAAGACTCCCGTATTTCTAACAATTCAAGATTTGAACTTAAAATACATTAAAGTCATTTGTTGGGAAAGTGCCTGTAAAGTTAAATCAGATGCTTAATGGCTTATAAATGAAAAAAAAAATAGAGAAAAGGCTTATTAATGCAAGGTGTAAATGTAGACTCAAAACACACTGAAATCTGTCCAACACTGTGAGCCTGACCACACCTGGAGATCGTCTGATTAAATAGAGCTTTAGATTGTCCAAGTTTCTGACCAGAACCTCAATAATAATAAATAGTCTTTTACCGAATTCCACACATGGCTCAATTGGGTATGAGTCACATATTTTCTCATCTGAACAGCTGCCTCTTAGCAACTATATGACCACATTGATTATTGATTGATTATTGATTGTCTTTGCAGCGTTGCTGAAGGGTTTCCAGAATCCACTTCCACAAGCATCTTTTGAAATACAGCAAAAAGGTATTTAAGAGTTTTGGGGTATTTCAGATCCAAAAGCATAGGTCAGTCCTAGCAAGTAGCAACAGGCTCTGCTGAGATCCCCAAGATGGTTGAGTACAGTGGAACCTTCAATGATGATCCCAACATCATCGACCTGTCCACTTTCATTCCGGACCAGGTACACAGCCATCAGCTGTGCTGCCAGCTCTTCTTCCACATTGACAGCTGAATCAACATTCTGCAGACACTGTAAAAGGCAACTGGTTAGAACAGGCAGGCAGGATGTCACCAACATAGAATAAAATCAATTACCAAAACAACTATATCAATCAGTTGTACAAAGATTGTATAGTAAGTTGTGTATTGTTTTAACTAGCTTTGGGTTGATTATTTCTGATATATGATTAATTTGTTTGAATATTGGTAAATAAAAAACATGCAAATAATAGTATCCAGGTGGATACAAATATAGGTCAGTCAATATAAATAAAGATTGAATAAACAAGTGACCAGCGCTCTGTGCAGCAGTAGGGTAAATGGGCTTTGAACTGTATAAAATAAAAACAAAGTTATGGTTCATTTTGCTTTGTATTGTATTTAGGTTATGTTAGGTTACACGTTAAAACATCAACATCAGCCACACCAGTATTGTCTCCTTTTCAGTGGACAGCTAGAGCTACATAATGGCTGTGTATTTCTAATGACAAGAGTTTAATAAGGGTTCTTGCTTTGGTTAAAGAACACAGAAAATACACTGATGCATTAGCGGAAGCACTAATTTCAACTTTACACATTAATTGTAGGGAGAACCTAGACTGGGTGAACCCAGCCCAAACTGCAGGCAATTTGATTTCTCCCTGCAGCTCAGGCTGGAAACATGTACGTTTATCTATCTATCCTTCTGTTACAAATCTGCGGGGACCAATCACAAACTGGCTTATCCACCTGGCGCGATGACGATAGAGAAGCGACCAAGCAGCTTCTTGTTTACTGTACATTCAACATAGCGGCCACCAAAGCGCAGCAACCCGTTGATGCTGCTGTCACTGCTACGTGACTCGGATTGTTGATCTGATTGGTTGAAGGACTATCCAATTGCGTACAGAGTCATTTGAACTATGCCCGTTGATCACACCTCTTGTGGAGTAGAAAATACAGAGCAGACTAATCGGTCTGCTGATAGTCAGACTAGGGAGAACCCTGAAAGCCATATCACCTCAAACTCCTTGATTAAGGCACTCACATCTTCACCAAGGTGATCGATGAGACATCAGATGACAACTTTTCTGGTTTTCTGAAGGGAAATTCCGCTCTGTAAAGGAGAAAATGTATTCTTAAATGACAAGATACACTATTCACTCAGTGCACATTATGGCCTGGATATTTCTCCAAAAAGAGCTCATATTATGCTCATTTCCAGGTTATAAATTGTATTCAGAGGTTTACCAGAATAGGTTTACATGGTTTAATTTTCCAAAACACCATATTTAGAGTGAAACATCTCACTTCTGTTCCATCTTAGTTGGGAGTCGCACATGCTCAGTACCTAGGTAAGGACTACTAGCCAGTCAGAAGCAGAGTATGAGGGCGTGCCCTGACAGTACCTAGGTAAGGACTACTAGCCAGTCAGAAGCAGAGTATGATGTCGTGCCCTGACAGTACCTAGGTAAGGACTACTAGCCAGTCAGAAGCAGAGTATGATGTCGTGCCTAAGGACTACTATAACTCTGTTTGGGGTGGACTTTGGGCTTTTTCACTTTGTAAACCTATAACACGAACAAAAAAAAGATATATAACAATAAAGGAAAGAGGAAAAGCCAAAAATCATAATATGAGCACTTTAATGACAAGACAGGTGGGGGAAAGCAGCAGCTAAACAGAGGAGTAAACTGAAATACCTGGAGCAGAGTATTCATTATTGCTTACTGCTCCAACTAACAGCTTATTCCAGAAATTGTTTCTCACAGCCTACTTCAGAACTTAACAGCTGGTTGAGACCTAGTTCTAAGGTGCTTATAATATTGTTCATGTTTAACATAATAATTCACTCGACCTGTTTCAGTTTAACCTGTGACTTAAGACAGGAGGTGTAGTTTTGAGCTGGAGTTTTGCGCAAACTGTGTTTGATGTGGTCATGCATCTTACAGATAGGGGAGGGGGTCTTTGGTCTCAGAGGATTAGGGGGTCTGCGGTCTCAGAGGGTTAGGGGATTTATTTTACTTTTTATGTTTTTGTCACACCTTGCTCAAAGCTGACAGTTCAACCTTTGGTACAGATTTGTCAGCAAAATCCGGTAGGGTACTCGAGACACATTTGCGTGTAAATTTTGAAGATGGATGAGCTCTCAATCCTTTCAGTCAACATTAGGGGGCTTAACGGGCCGATCAAACGAGCCAAATTCCTGGATTATTTAAGAAGGAAAAACAGACGTGGCGCTTATACAGGAGTCACATTTACGTAAATCGTCTATGAAATAAATACTTTAAGATTGCTGCCTCATCTAGTGACGACACCAAAACCAAGGGCTCTATTGTCTTGCTTTCGCGGAAATGCACACTCACCGTAGACAAAAGTTGTAAAGACCTGTCGGCAGGATATTTTATAAATGTACTACAATACGGAGTAGGAAAATAGCTTAAGGCAATGTTTCACACGATAGCAATAGAACCAGCAATTCTGTGTGATCAGAATCAGAATCAGAAATACTTTAATAATCCCAGGGGGAAATTATTTTTGTTACAACTCCTCAACAGTGTCCACAGGGACCCCCTGGATGGAAATAGGGGTCCCAGATGATTTCGCCCTCCTCAGATCCACTACGAGCTCCTTAGTTTTTGTCACGTTGAGCTGCAGATGGTTCAGCTCACTCCAAGTGACAAAGTTGTCCACAACAGTCCTGTATTCATTCTCATCACCCTTTTCTATGCAGCCAACTATTGCTGAGTCATCAGAAAACTTCTGAAGGTGGCAGAACTCAGTGCAATAGTTGAAGTCCGAGGTGAAGAGGGTGAAGAGGAAGTGCGCTTATAACCACATTCCATTGTGACAGGTTAGGAGAAAGATCTAGGAGATGGCAATTTAATAATTCCCTTCTCCAAAACACAGCTTTTGATACAGAATTTAGAATCAAACTTGCTGAATTTATATCAATTAATACTGACTCAGTTTCTGACCCTGCATATACATGGCAAGCAACTAAACGGTTTATTAGGGATTTGCGTACTTTATATGCAAATCCCACGACCATAGTCTCAACCAATGGATTGCACTCGCAGCCGTTTCCCATTAAGCGGGGCTCAAGACAGGGATGTCCGCTCTCCCCCATGCTATTTGCAATCTCTCTTGAACCATTGTTAAAATGAACATAGTTCCTTGTGTGATTTTTTTAAGTATAATGATCCCCTTACCCCCACTTATAAATTTCTGGAAGAAACTTAAATACCTTAAAAATATTTGGAATAATAAACAACCTAGACTAAAATACTACCATGCAACGTACTTTTAAACATGGGAGGCTTGGCCCTCCCCAACCTTAAAGTGTATCACAGAGCCTTTCAGCTACGGGCCCTCAGAGTGTGGATGGACCCCTCATCTACAGTCCCATGGACAGAAATAGAGCAAAACCTCACTGGAAGTCTAAGACTGCAAGACCTTGCCTTTGCAGGTGTGTGTCCAAAAAAGTGTATGCTAGCCTATGGCCCTATTATCACCAACATATTGACCAACTTTAAACAGGTGGAGGAGCAAATATGCTACATCAACAAGTGGCATTTGAACACCCAAATTTGGCACAATGCACACTTAATGTCTGGTAACAAACCCTTTGCCTGTAGGCAGTGGAGTGACAGAGGTATTTATACTTTAGACCAGCTATTCAATGAGAAAGGTATGTTGTTTTGAAGACCTGAGAGCTAGTTTTGAGGTCCCCAGGACATCCTTCTTCTTGTATCTGCGCTTAAGATCTGCCCTAAAATGTTATTGAATGCCATGGGGAAACAGTCTTGAGATGCACCCAGTCATTAAATGGTTTGTTGATTTTCCTGTGAGAGGATTAGCATCCAAGATCTATGCAAAACTGCTGCAAGTATCTATAGGATAACTCCCAATTGCAAGGAAATGAAAACGAGAGCTGAGCCCTGAGGGTGTTTTGTCAATTAATGATGACTCTAAATTACATCTGCTTGGGAGACAGAGGAAAATTTGGTTAGCTGGCTCAACTGCAACATGAAAGAAAATGATAGCTCAGCGCTGCCCCCCCCAACTCACTTTGTATAAAACAGTGGTTGGCGTATTTTCTAGACATAGTTATGCTTGAGCTCTCTACAGCAAGGATTAACAAAGCCAGATCGTCGACTATAGACCTGTGGAGAAATGCAGCAGCACAAATATCAGTCCTAATGACCTCAGCATCACAAGGATTAGAGAAGAGTGACATGGCAAGGTGGGACTTTTGTTTTAGTTTGATTTTATTTGTTGTTTTAGTTTTCCTCAAGACCGCAGAGGGTGGGGGGTGGGAGAGGGTTTTGTTATTTCTCAATTATATTTGTATTTTCTAAATATAAAAAAAAAACAAAAAATTGATCTAAAAAAAATTAAATCTACATAGGTAATGCCACTTAAAGAATGAGCACCAAGCGGATTACAGACTTCAAAATCATCCACGTAAAGTAGACGTGAAATCCTTAGCTCTCCATCAGCAACAAACTCATTTGACTTGAAAGATTTGCCATCATAAAAGGATGAAAATTGTGCTAGAGTGCCTGAATATCTTGCAATGTCTTTGTTATTTATTAATAGCTGTAAGGCTTGTAGAATAGGTAGATACTGAAAGGTGCAGTTGTCAGATGGATCCAATTCAACTGGCTCAATAACTTGGAAGTTGTCTTTAAAAAACTTCCCCTCTTATATTTTGAAAAAATGGACCATCAGGACCAAGAGCTGTACACTAAGGCCCCGTTTACACGAAGGGAAGACGCAGATATTTTCCTGTGGTTTGGCCTCTCATTTACACGAAAACCTCGTTTTTATCACAGAAAACGATTATTTCTAAAAACTCTGGCCAAAGTGGAGATTTTGGAAAACTTTGTTTGCACGTTTGCATGTAGACTCTTCTAACCTAGCCTAGACTCTTCTAACCTAGACTATTTTAACCTAGATTCTTCTAAACTAGACTCTTCTAAACTAGCCTAGACTCTTCTAACCTAGACTCTTCTAACCTAGCCTAGACTCTTCTAACCTAGACTCTTCTAACCTAGCCTAAACTCCTCTAACCTAGACTCTTCTAACCTAGACTCCTCTAACCTAGACTCTTCTAACCTAGCCTAGACTCTTCTAACCTAGACTCTTCTAACCTAGACTCTTCTAACCTAGACCATTCTAACCTAACCTAGACTCTTCTAACCTAACCTAGACTCTTCTAACCTAGACTCCTCTAACCTAGACTCTTCTGACCTAGACTCTTCTAACCTAGACTCTTCTAACCTAGACTCTTCTAACCTAGCCTAAACTCCTCTAACCTAGACTCTTCTAACCTAACCTAGACTCTTCTAACCTAGACTCCTCTAACCTAGACTCTTCTGACCTAGACGCTTCTAACCTAGCCTATACTCCTCTAACCTAGACTCTTCTAACCTAGACTCTTCTAACCTAGACTCCTCTAACCTAGACTCTTCTAACCTAGACTCTTCTAACCTAGACTATTCTAACCTAGACTCTTCTAACCTAGCCTAAACTCTTCTAATCTAGACTCTTCTGACCTAGACTCTTCTAACCTAGCCTAGACTCTTCTAACCTAGACTCTTCTAACCTAGACTCTTCTAACCTAGACTCCTCTAACCTAGACTCTTCTAACCTAGACTATTCTAACCTAGACTCTTCTAACCTAGACTCTTCTAACCTAGACTCCTCTAACCTAGACTCTTCTAACCTAGACTCCTCTAACCTAGACTCTTCTAACCTAGACTCTTCTAACCTAACCTAGACTCTTCTAACCTAGACTCTTCTGACCTAGACTCTTCTAACCTAGCCTAGACTCCTCTAACCTAGACTCTTCTAACCTAGACTCCTCTAACCTAGACTCTTCTAACCTAGACCCTTCTAAGCATCAACAAAGGGCTCTCACTAACTTTCAAAGGTTGTAAACTTATTTCCATTCAGCAGTAGGTGTCGTTCCTCAAGTTGTTTGTCATCACCAAAATACTTTTTTCTGTGTGTGTGTGTGCGTGCGTGCGTGCGTGTAATCCTGCTTTTACCCCTTGATAAGTGCAAGCTTGTTTTCCG
Organism: Perca flavescens; assembly: GCF_004354835.1. Lineage (NCBI taxonomy): Eukaryota > Metazoa > Chordata > Actinopteri > Perciformes > Percidae > Perca > Perca flavescens. The sequence continues at coordinate 30,433,267 of NC_041350.1, forward strand.
TTGGAACAATTCGATTAGAGATTTAGATTTGAATGAAAAATAGATTTGAATGTCAAATTGCCTGCTGTTTCTGATTAGCTACTGTTAGTGTTTGTAATAATAATAATAATAATAATAATAATAATAATACATTTTATTTCATACCTCTCAAGTCTCACACATTGGGCGTGAGACACACGCATTTCAACCCGTTCACATGCTCACACGCCACACCTTGTATTTCTCACGCAGAGAAATTACCCTACCGCCACGCACCAGCTGAGTGAGTGCGGATTTCAAGTTGCGGTGCTCATTGCTGTTTGTGACTTCATACCTCTCAAGTCTCATTTCAACCCGTTCACACGCTCACATGCCACACCTTGTATTTCTCACGCAGAGAAATTACCAGGCTAACGCCCACCAAGTTGTGCCGCTATTTTTTAAACAGTGGAAAAGGTAGAGGAATCAAGTGAGTTTCCCATAGAGTTCAGAAGGCCCTGCCACACACCAGCTGAGTGAGTGTGGATTTCAAGTTGCGGCTTTCGTCGCTGTTTGTGACTTTGCCTAAGATTGAGCGACAAGTAGTACTCGCCCTGTTGTTTATTTGGTTGCCATGACTTCGCGAGTGATGACGTCCTGTCACTGTTCCAGTTGAGGTGAGAGAGAGAGGATGACATTTGGCTTGAGTTCAGTAGAGCACACGGCTCTGTAGAGTCATGTAATTGACACAAAGAAATTCTGAATTAAATTAAATTAAATTAAATGAATTAAATAAAAAAAATATTTGTACAAATGTGTCATTTATCAGATCAGACCCCCGTCCCCACCCAAACCCCTGCCGTCAAAATCTCACTCTGAACTCTGTTCAAAACTTGAGAGCCCTGTTATTTAAAGCACCTTTCATGACACCCAAGGTCACATCACAACCAAAAAAGGAGATTCAAATTATAGTCATCTTCTAAAGGTGCTGAGGTTCACACCAGGGACATGCAGCAGGTCTTTTGATAATACCTATTTATAGTTTGAATGTTACGTATCTCGTCGTTCTGATTGGCTGCCGTTATTTAATTTGAATGTCAAATGGTTGCATTTTTTAAAAAACTGTAAATATTGCTATTCACATGGCTTTTTTGATACCTGGGAAACTAATGCATTTGTTGTTGGTCATTCAATGATTTGATTTATTGATTATTTTTGATAACAATAGTAACAACAATAATAGGCCTATATTAGGGCGTAATCATTAATATTCGGGGCAATTAGCCTACATAATATTTGATGGGGGGCGTTAGGGACCTGGATAATGGATAGGGGGCGCTGGCACAAAAAAGGTTGAGAACCACTGATGTAAACGAACACTTTTCTGAAAACTGACAGCTGTGCACGATGTTATTTTTGAAAACGGAGAGGTTGAAATGTCCGTTTATGAAAATAGCCACGTGTAAACGTAGCATAAAAGCGGGAGGAAGCGTGGGTTAATATGTGGATTGATACTGGGATGTCTACACAACTGTGGGAGTTGATTGACTTCAAAAAGTTTGCCACTTTACTCGAACCAAAGTTCAAAACACCTGTTCATGTCTGTCTTCTTTAGTCTCTTGGCTGTTATGTTTTTTCCAGGAACACGTCACTTACATATTTTGCACTTACTGCGGTGTCTTGTGTAGACTGTTTACATATTTATGACCATATGTAGGCTACATTTCATGTACTGGTGTTATTGTTGAATACATTGTGAATACATATTTCTAAAATTGTATGATGTTTTTTTGAGTTATTATTACATGGAATAAAATAAAATATAAACTAATGAAAAATGCAAAACTATAATAACCTTGCAACACGCAACATAAAGACAACACATGCAAATAAACCACAGCATGCAACAAAAAGAAAGACATTAGCTGTTTAGGTTTAATTACTAATGTTAACTAGCATGTTAGTGATCAATAATTAGCCTGTGCTTATGTTATCTCCTTACATATACCTACGCTCTCCATCTCTGTAAGATTGGGAATGATTGAGATTTCTCTCGGCACAGCTACCAGAAGACTTCACACTTTCAGACAGGTTGCTCACGTCACATTTACGTTGTCACTGTCAGTTGGAGGCTGCGCAGTAAAGCAAGAGATCACCGGAAAAGTGCTTCTAATAGCCTTCACTGGTCTCCGTCCAGAGACACGGGATCTATTGGTCCATTATATATATGTCAATGGCCGTTTCTCAAAGTCAAGGATCCTTCTTGGGTAGGACCATTGACATATACTGTATAAAATGGACCAACAGATCCCGTGTCTCTTGACGGAGACCAGTGAAGGATATCAGAAGTCTCTTTCCCGGTGCTGGCTGAGCGTTACTGAGCAGCCTCCAACTGAGCTTGAAGACGTAGATGTGACGTGAGCAACCTGTCTGAAAGTGTGAAGTCTTCTGGTAGCTGTGCCGAGAGAAATCTCAATCATTCCCAATCTTACAGAGACGGAGAGTGTAGGTATATGTAAGGAGATAACAGACACAGGCTAATTATTGCTAACTAAAATGATAGTTAACATTAGTAATTAAACTTAAACAGCTAATGTAAGTCCAAACTGCCTGCGAGCTTCTCCTGTACTATACGGTAATTCCTCTACTATGCGACAGTAAGTCTCGTGGTTATGACACAATCGTTAGCCTATTGTTATAAAAGCGTCTGCTACGGAGCCATAACGTGAGGTACAAGGTAATGGAGCCTTTTATACATTGTCGTGTTTCTTTAGAAATAAACAACGGACAAATAGTCTTTAAACTCTTCAGATGTAAAGTTATTCTCTGTCAAGTGACGTCAAAATGAATGGGAGTCAATGAATGCTAACAGGAGGTGATCTCTTTGTAGCATCAAAATGGCGCCATAGGAGCTACGCGTTCTGAAGGCAAGGCAAGGCAAGGCAGCTTTATTTGTATAGAACATTTCGGCAACAGGGCAATTCAAAGTGCTTTACATAAAACATTAAAGAGCAGTTAGAAAACAATTAAAAAACAATAATAAACAAATTAAAAACATTAAAACACAAGAATAAAATTGATAGTGCCATATAAGAATAAACGTTACAGTGCAGTATAAGAAATTAAAGTTAATAAAATAGATTATTTAAAGAAAAGCAACATCAAAAAGATAGGTCTTTAGCTTAGATTTAAAAGAACAGAGTTGCAGCGGACCTACAGGTTTCTGGGAGTTATGTGGAGCATAAAAACTGAACGCTGCTTCCCCCTGTTTAGTTCTGACTCTGGGGACAACAAGTAGACCTGTCCCAGCAACCTGAGAGGTCTGGGTGGGTCATAGTGTAGTAGTCCTGTCCCAGACCACCTGAGAGGTCTGGGTGGGTCATAATGTAGTAGCAGATCAGAAATGTATTTTGGCCCTAAACCGTTTAGTGATTTATAAACCAGTAAAAGTATTTTGAAATCAATTCTTTGAGGCACTGGAAGCCAGTGTAGAGACTTCAGTACTGGAGTGATGTGATCCACTTTCTTGGTTTTAGTGAGGACTCGAGCAGCAGCGTTCTGAATCAGCTGCAGTTGTCTGATTGATTTTTTAGGGAGACCTGTAAAGACACCGTTACAGTAGTCAAGTCTACTGAAGATAAAAGCATGGACAAGTTTTTCCAGATCTTGCTGAGACATAAGCCCTTTAACCCTTGATATATTTTTAAGGTTATAATAGGCTGATTTTTTTATTATGTTAATGTGGCTTTTAAAATTCAGGTCTGAGTCCATGACTACACCAAGATTTCTGGCTTTGTCTGTTGTTTTTAACATTGTCGTTTGAAACTGAGCGCTGACTTTCAATCGTTCCTCTTTTGCTCCAAAAACAACCACCTCCGTTTTTTCTTCATTTAATTTAAGAAAATTCTGGCACATCCAATCATTAATCTGTTCAATGCACATATTTAATTGTTGTATTGGGCTATAGTTCCCTGGCGATAAGGTTATGTAAATTTGTGTGTCATCCGCATAACTATGGTAATTTATTTAGTTGTTTTCCATAATCTGAGCCAGTGGAAGTTTAGCGAAGCTTACCCCCTTGGGTAGGACTAGTTCTTCCAAGTCAGGTCCTTCAGAGGCTAGGCCAGGCTCCTCCTGAGCATTCGGAGAACACGTAAATGGAACAGGCTAGCAAGTGCACGTCATTGCGTGCTTGCGTCATTGAAAATGTTTTGCAGACTTCACTTCCGCGCTGCATCTCAAAAAACTGGACGAAATGGATGTGGAACCGTGAACTGTGCTGTTCAATTTTTTTGTTGAGATGAAGAAGGTGAATCAGCGTCAGTCTGCTTGCAGGAGGAGAATATTCTGTCGGCAACTTTGTCCGCAACATGCAAAGGTAGGTAATGTTACCAACACTGATAGGCTATAATGTAAGCAATAGTCATTTTCTCTTGTTTATTCCATGTCAATAAATTAAAAACTCGTGGGAGTTCATGTTTGTAGTTTGCACTTTGGGTTCTTGAACTTCCTGGCAATTTTTTTGCTCTTTGTTACCGGGTCAGCCGTACTGCCAGGAAGTAGCCTACTCTGGGTCTGAGAGGGAAAAAGAAACAAGGACGCCTTTGGCTTACTCCGCAAAACATTTCATGGGCTTCATCGAGAAAGAGATCCGGAGGTTAATAAAATGGAATTTTATAGAGACGATGCAATTTTACACAGTTTCAATACACAGCATGAAACTGATGTGCTGCACAGAGAGTTTATAGCTATTGTTAATTTTCAACTCTTGTCCCTAGTTGGGCATTTTGTGTACAGTGTAATTAACACGTGACACGGGGCAACACCTGAAGTACCTTCATGTTACAGTATGCTTAAATATACTTATATACAATATATATATACACAATATATATATACACTATATATATATATATATATATATATATATATATATACACTATATATATATATATATATATATATATATATATATATATATATATATATATATATATATATATATGTATATATACAATTCTAATCTTACCAGGACAGGTTGGATAACTGGACTAACCTAAAGCTTTCTCCTTCTGTCTGCAGTCTTGAAGCAACCCCATCATCGGCAGCTGAGTCTGATCACCGCTTCATGTTGAATATACTTGTGTACAGTATATAGTAATGTTTGAATAAATGTTATAATAAAGATACACGTTTTGTTAGTGTCTTTTTAAAGCTATCTGTTTTAAATACCTAATGAGTTATTAAAATAAGTAGCATCTGAATATAATTATTCAGTTAGAAGTTTCCTGTGTCCAGGTCATAATTTGATGGAAAAATAGACATTGAAAAACTGTTTATATTATATACACACAATTATGTTAAGCTTTACATTGATGTAACACATTAACGGTGATAACAAATGCACGGCAAACACTAAAGATACTCACATTTAAATGATTATTGCGCCGTCAGCGAAGTCGCTCCGACTCATAGACAGTAGATTCCTTCTAGCCTCAACCATCTGCAGCCACGTGTGCATCACTTCAAAGGGTTACATGCTGCCATAGTCCACGGCCACATTCGCCGTTCAGCAGCAGCCATCAGTGTCCGCCAGTAATTACCTGCCTCTAACTTAACATAGGCCTACAAGGTGCAAAAGTTAGAGCCTAATGTTAAATAGGGTGACCATATTTTGATTTCCAAAAAGAGGACACTCGGCCCGGCCTCGAGACACAAATCCACACAGGCTTCTCAGAGGTTAATGAACATGCTTTATGATGCCTCAATGGTGCAAAAATAACTTCTAATAAAATATGTAACAACCTGTAACAAAATATTAGCTCTCATATGAAATAATGTTCTAAATATGACCTCTTCTGTGTTAGAAAATCCAGCTTCAACAAATATCTCTTAATACCTTTTCAATGTAATAAGATAAATAATAAAGACACTGAAACATATGTGCCAGCTTTGCACACGGTGCACTCCGCCCCACTTGTCCGATCCCGACCGGAATTTTTTTTGCAGGTTAACTGTGAAGCTGCACTAATTCTTTTTTTATTGTTGTGCGGAGGCTCCACGCAGAGCTTTCGCCAGCTTGCATATTGTGCTAACATTAGCTTTAGCAGGGTAAACGCTACGTTTGTCATTGGGAAGTTAGCTAAAAAACTAAAGCCGTTAAAAATTTTGCTGTTAGCTTTGCCCTCAACTGCCTTGTCAAACACTGAAGGTGAAAAAAATTATCTTGTTCCAAAATAAGCATGCATTTGATTTATATTTGAGAGAATTTACACTCCTAACCTGTCGCTCTTTGAATACTTTGAACAGGTCAGCAGCTTTTACAGATGGCTTTGTGGGATCCGTGGGCTCACCCGACTGTCGGCTATGATAAAGAAATAACTTCATATTTGGTTCCATGCGTCTGCTTTGTCAACAAGCTTAGCAGCATTAACGTTAGAGGTCGACCGATTAATCGGTAGGCCGATTTTTTGGCATTTTTTACATAATCGGCATCGGTCAATATCAAGCCGATTAATAGGCAGGCGCATCTGCGAGCAGCCTGGTGTTGTTGTTGTGGAACACGTGTTCGACACACGCTGCCCCGAGAGTCAATTACCAGCAGAGTGAGCAGACCTCACCCAGTGCCTAAAGGAGCTGTTCCTCGGAGAAAACGGTAAGGATTAAATTGTTAAAGTCCTATATATTTAATGAAAAACGTATGACATGTTACTGCCAACTTTGAGAAAAAAACATGAATAGTCGACATGACGTTCGGCTACTTTGGATATTGATAGCTGTCATGTCATGCTGTCATGTCACAATAATTAAGGTAGAATTTTGCAATCACAGACAGTGGATCTGAGACTTTTATTATTTGTTCTGTTTGTGTGTCTATATTTGAGAGAGTTGTCAACTCAATGCAGAGAAAGAAGTTGTAGTTAAAAGAGACCACCGCACCATAGTCTAGTGAAGGACTGGCTTTGCTTTGCTAGCGTCGTTGCTAGGGTTGGTACAGAGTAGACCCGCTGCTAATATGGCACTTGTGCCTTAACGACCCGTATCTACCGGAGCGAATAGCAGCGCGGATTTCTGTGAGTCATTTCGGCGCCACTGATATGCCTGCGTTGCTCTCTGATGCTCAAAAACGAATGTTAGAATAACAGAAACATCGCAGCATGTGACGCTAGTTAACATTACACTCGTCAGCAGCTAATGTTAGCCTACCGTTAGCTAGCAGATGGATTAAACAATTAAAATGCTGACAGCTAAACGGTGTAAAGTGTGATTTATTTCACTGTATATGATCCAACAGCAGCATGTTAAGCAGTGTGCAGCTGCCGTTGTCTACTTGTCTGAAGAACAACACAGACGGTGCGTCGCGGTGCATTCAAAGTTGTTGTAAAATACCCTTTTGCCGTGGTGGTTGTTTTTGTCGTTCAACAGCAATTTACTAGTGAAATACATTATTGTTATAAGTTATAGTTATTACATTATTATTAAATCATTTAATTTTGACCATATGGCCTAAAGTTGTTTTCCCCCCTTTTGCGATAATTAGGTTTTGTCCATTTGGCTTTGTCTGTCAACAAACAAAACAAAACAAAAATACATGTTTCAGGACAGTTTTTGGGAAGATGATAGAAACGTTTTTAGCCTTGTATCACTTACAATGCACTGAATTATTAGCTGATTTATAAAACAAATGTTAGATTTTATATCTATACCTATCTATAAAATGACTTGGAGAAGATACTATACAAAAATACTAACTTAACCTTATATTTTCCCTGTTTTTTAGTCATTAAGTCTGATGGCTGAAAAGAAAACCAGCCCCTTATGGCAGCGCTTCACCCAGCCAACACCAAAACAAAGAAATGCTGCTGGTTGCTACTGTGTGTCAGCACTACTATTGTTAAAATGGTTAATTTATTTTATTGTTCTCAGATGTTTGATAAATGCTGCTAAGTGCACTAAACTTTATCTTTTCATTGAAAAGTTTGACAAAGTTTATTTTCTTTCTTTCTTCTTACCAGTTTTGTTTATTTATACAATATATGTTTTTACATTATACATGTTTAATGTAAGTATACAAGTGCAGACTGGTGTTCAAGTGTTCAATAAATGTTTTTGTTGAGAAATTTTGTGTACCGTATTTTTCGGACTATAAGTCGCTCCGGAGTATAAGTCGCATCAGTCAAAAAATGCATCATGAAGAGAAAAAAACATATAAGTCGCACCGGACTATAAGTCGCATTTATTTAGATTATAAATACAATAGTTATTCAACTATACAATAGCACACAGAACAACTAGCTAGCAGGGCGTAACTGCACCGTGAACGAGCCCCTCCCGACTCGTTCCTCCAGCTCTGGCCGTCTTGCTTTCAGCCCACGATTAGCCGATTAGCTTTCTTTGTTTTCTTCATTGCAGTAAGAGTCACCTTTTCGCCAGTCTCCCTCATAAGTTTCTCCCTCATTTCAAACTCTTTCTGCTGCTCCATTACCGTTTTCGGGGCTGCATATTTTACTACCTGCAGTTTGTTATCGCTTTTCTTTCTCAGTTGTCTTTAGGAGGAGCGTTCTAGTTGTCACAAGCCTATAGCGCCCTCTCGCGGCTGTAGACGGTAATGTTTTCATGTAAAAACGTTAAATTATATATATTTTGATATATAAGTCGCACCTGACTATAAGTCGCAGGACCAGCCAAAGTAGGAAAAAAAGTGCGACTTATAGTCCGGAAAATACGGTATCTTAAGTACTTATTAGTGTTAAATTTTATTTTTCAAATAGAGGTTAAAAACAAGCAAATATCGGCCAAAAATAATCTGCAGCATATATCGGCCATCGGCCGACCCCGATTTCAAAAGATCGGCATTGGCCTGAGAAAACCCATATCGGTCGACCTCTAACGTTACCTTTATCCACATCTCTCTGTCACCGTGTGTGTTAGGGAGCTTGTCTGACCCAGAACGCAGAGAAATCACACCGACAACGTAAAGCAGTTTAAAAAGGTTTAATGTAGCAGAGTGTACTCAGAGAATCACTGTAGGTAGTGTCAGGGTGGTGAAACTCCTGGCTGGTCTGAGGCTTGTGGCGAGCCGACAGGGAAGAATCCAGGTCTTTATGGGACACGAGGGGAACAGGCAGAGACGAGAACATGGAGGGTTTCCCAAGTTGGAGACAGAGGCTGGATGGTGGGGCTTGAAGCAGGCAGGCAAAGCAGAGGAGGCAGCTGGGCAGAGCGGTAAGTGGAGAGAGACACAGGGTTAGTAGGAGCTCAGGGAACAGAGACAAAACCGGAGTAAAAGGCAAAACGGATTATACTGGATGTAGACTGGGAGCCAAGTTACCACATGGGTTGTAGATAAGAAACTGGCACCAACAAGGTGATCAGCCCAGGTTTAAGTATTGCAGGGGTGAATCATGAAGATGAGCTGCAGCTGTGAAAACCGGCAATGCAGTGTTGGATCGGCCACGCCCCTTGACCTACTTCCTTCTGGACACTCCTCCAGAGGCCTGTACTACAAAGCAAGATCAACATGTCCTGGATTTCTTTCAGTAATCCGGCTTCACTAACCCTAACAACTGTGGTCCCGGATAACCGGTGTCACGAAGGTGGTTATCAACTAGTTCAATCAATCCAGGTTTGTCCAATCTAGAGATGCGCGCGTTCACATAAAAGAGGCGGGGTTTGGGCACCACGACCAATCACAAACATCTACCAGAGCCGCATGTTATATATAAGGAGAGCAAATTATAATTCTACATGAATATGAAGGACACAGACTCGGTTTTCCAGGCAAAACGCAATAAAATCGCTGCTGCTTCCTAAAACAGGAATGAAAGATGGCAAAAAAAAAAAAAAATAGCCAACGCTGTAGATGTTTAAATCACAACTCCAATATCACTTCCCCATCAGTCAGGACCAAGATCTAACCATAATTACACTTGTGCTTTCCATTAACTGTCGTTGCTGTAGCCTTTTATTTCAGTTGCAACCCTGGCAGTGGTAAGCGATCGTGAGCGCAACATAATTCAAACCGATGTGCGCATTGGCAACACATGGCTCAAGAAGCCAATATGTAGCCTAATTCCCTCCCATTAAAATATATAGGCTATATTTCATAAAAATACCCATGTTAAAAGGGTTGTTGGTCTCTAAATGTTTTAACTTTTATGAGCGCATCCCTCTCTCCCCCTCTCTCCCCCCCTCTCTCTCTCTGCACTGAGCTCCGCCTGATCTTCTTTAAGAACGGTGACGCCGTTATCAATCGACCTATTGATTGGTCAGTAGGCGATGCTTTTACACCGGTTGATCTCTTATCTCCAACTTAACCTGCTCCCGACCAGGTTAGATGTTCAGCATGAATTACCACGGCGATTGAACCCGATAACAACTGATCCACCTTCGTAGTAAAGAAAATCCTGGGTTGAGCCTTAAGTTAGCTCGTTAACGCCAAATCCTGCTTCGTAGTACAGGCCTCTGCCCTCCAGGTGGAAAAACACAGAACACAGAAAAACAGGGAAAACAAAACCACCCAACTCAGGGTGGAGAGAGAGCAACCCATAACAGTGTGAGCTGCAGCGTGTGAAAGAGAATTAAAACCACAGTTCCTGCTCTGCACACACGCTGCTCGCTGTTACACGTCATCGTAACGCTAATAAAGCATGAATTAAAACTGTGTATTTAAAGGCGGAGTATCTCTGTAACTTTCTAGTAGCGGTACACTGTGCAACACTAGCTACTACCGTTGATGTTGCTGTTCACAGAGTGACCAAGTAATCGTGGTCACTCTGTGAACAGCAACATTAGTAAATTATTTATTAGCATGTTACACAAGCCCCGTTACCTGACTTGTTTATATATTTTTGGGGGCTTTTATATGTGCAGTGATAGACAGAAAAGGGGAGAGCGAGGGGATGACACGCAGCAAAGAGCCGCAGGTCAGATTCACACAAGGTTGAATGCAAAAAAAGAAATACTAAAATATACATATACAAAACCCATGAATAAATTAAAAGTTTCTTACCGTTAAACCGTAAAACATCTACTTCTGTCCGCCATGTTTATGGTTCAAGTTGGGCACCAAAACTTTGACTTTCTAAGTTGTTGTTCTGACTTCAACAGGTGCGTTATGTTTTTAACATCAAAATATACTTAAAGTACCAAAAGTACTCATTATGCAGAATGGCCTATTTCAGAATAATATATATTATGTTATTGGATTATCTGTGTTGTTGCCAAGGTGAATCCTTCACACACCCGTCTTCTGATTGCTGCCAAGCTGATTCACCTGCTCCCAGCTGCACACCTGTAACCATCCACTAATCAACTCTGAGCAAGTTAGAGCAACTTATTACTCAGTTGTGATTGATGCATTACCAATAAACAAAAAAGCAATTCACCACATAATGTTACATAAGCTGTATGGGTAACGTCGACTCATCTACTGATAAGTTAGCGAGTTAACGTTACCTTAGCTAACGTTACCTTGCGGATGTTTGATTAGAATGCCATTACATGAAGTGAATAACAACTAAACATAACATAAATAAAACTTTAATATATTTAACAATACAGTACCTTGTCAGTGAAAATGTTTTCTGTCTGAGTTCAATCTGGTCTCACGCCAGTTCGTGAAATAGTCATGTTATTTTGACGTTTATTGATTCATGTACAGGTCATGATTTTGACGTTTATTTCGTATACAGGTCACGATTTTTCAACATGTACTGGGCACGATTTTCGAACCTGCTCTGGGGGACGTAACAATGGGGAAATGAAGCGCCACAACAACGGCATGGAGCGCCACATGTGGGACGCGATCCCGGGGCACACAACAACAGGGAAACGAAACGCCACACGCCGGCCACAACAACAGGACGGGCCACTACTCGCGGGACGCGACCCCCTGGCGTAGTGGTACACAATAACTGGGAAATGAAACGCCGGGACGGTTGATGTTAGGAAGAGAATAACGCGGAAAGGAACTGCAACACGCGGGACACCATCCCCGGTCTCCGGGGTGAAAGTCCTGTGTTGTTTGACCCATCCACCACCACGACCAACCTCCCTACGCGGCCTTTCGCCTTATCAATACTACTCTGATCACGGAATATGCTTCCCATTGAAATACATTGCTTTAAAATTCGTGATCACCACACGAAAATAACGACATTATCGTGTCCTGTCCATGAATCAATAGATCCAATAATGTGACTATTTCAGAAACTGCCATGAGACTGGGGAATAAGGGAAAATTATTCCCTACGGGGCCTTTGCAGGGCCGCTAAAATTCAGCGACCCCCCTGGCCTGGAAGAGGGGCTTCCCCCGACCCGTACGGCACAAACTCTGTGCTGCCTGGAAGGCACTAGGATTAGGCAATAGTTATGGTTAGGGTTATTGTTGGGTTAGGGTTAAGGTTTGTGGTTAAGGGTTTTAATTTTTTGGCACTGGCCTATTGATCTGAAAAAGGTAGCTGAAGGTCTAAGAGAAAGGCTGAATATTACTGCATAGTAATACAATATAAGATAAGAGCAAAAAGTATCAAAATTACATGCATGTGTAGTGAACCACAGTAAGGTGTTGTGAACGTAACTCTGGTAGTCCAGCAAAACTCCTCCCTTAGCTCCTCCCCCTGCCCAGGCGCAGTATAAAAGGCCTCAGCTGGCTCAGTTTAGCCTTTTGCTGGTCCCTGGTGGTGGTTGCCTGCTGAAGGTGGTCAGTAGGGTCCCAATTTTTAGTCTTTCCTAGGGATTTAAAGTTGTTCCACCAACTAACATGTGCCTTTTCTGTTTTAGGTTCACCTGTTGCTGTTCTTGCTTTACTTGTTTTTGTTAGGTTTGCCTTTTCTTTTTTTTAGTTTATTTATAAAGTTTGTTTACGTTGAATATATGTCTGTTATTTCGCTTGAGTATATGTTCTGAGATTGTTTAGTTACCAATGGGGTTGTTGAATTTTATTAGTTTTTGATTCTTTGTGTCAAGAGTGTCTTTCTTTTGTTCCCTTGCTTTTTTGGTGTGGCCTGGGCACCGAATTGGAACCTCGCTCCCGTTGCATGCAAGTAGGCACTGGGACTCTTTTAGTGCATGTTTTGTTGTAGTGTTTCCCTCCCAGACTAGGGAGACAGGGTATCCTTACCAGTAATCTGCCCCCACTGAAGCCCCAGCCCACTGATTTGAGTTTATTACTGTATATGCATTTTATTAGATTTTTTAGTATTGTTGTAGTTGTCAGCTTTTAGATCATTTTTGTTAATAAAAACATTTGTTCTGTTTTACCTACTGTCTCTGCCTCATCAGTTTCGACCCTGTATCCATTACAATTTGGTTTTCATATCTTGGGGTGCAAGTCCCCAGGTGGCGTTGACGGTCCCTAAGTTTCCTCCCCTTATCTTTAGTTCCCCCTCCCAGTATATATATTTAAATATTCCACTCCTCGCCACACTTGGCGTTGTTGGTCCCTAAGTTTCCTTCCCTTGTTATCTTTAGTTCCTCCTCCCAGTTTATATATTAAAATATTCCACTCCTCGCCACACATGCAATCAACCAAAAGGGATAAAATCTATAATGGCACATACTGTATGTAAATATTATAAAACTGTGAAATCCAAACAAGTAATATGATTGACCAAGATGCATTCCAACAGTAGTGATATTCAGAAATTGCTCTCTTTTACACTTACGTACTATTGTGTAAATGCAATAGATCACTCATGGTTAGTGTGTTATTGGATAATCGTAGTGCAGAAGGTACCTGCACCTTTCTCCTATCTGTGACTTATTTTCAGATTTGTAACATGTGGGAAGTTGGGTCTGTACATAATCCGTACATAAAGAGTTTTAGACCATGCCAAACGTGACCCATAAGCATACAACATATCATTTAGAGTGAAAAAACAAACAGAAAATCCCCAAAAAGTCAAAGGTACAACACTGTGTACATAGTTTCATTATCGAGGGAAGGAACTACTCATCCCATAAACCACCGTGCAACACTGAATAAAGGAAGGAATTAGTTCGGCTAACCGCTAGCTGAGACAGCATGTAATAACTTAGCCTCTGCCAGGAAGCTAACGTTAGTTTAGCTAATGGCAGAAGCGTGGAACAGATCGTGATTCGTGTCTTAAATCCTCGTAAAACAGGATTATCATCTTGGGCACACGCATGACTGATCGTGCAGGCAGCTCCCCCTCCTCGCCAGCATGACTTCCACCAATCAGAGGCATCACTGTGGGATTGTTCAGGATTGTGGGTAAGGGAGTACTTATCCAAGACATCGCGAATAAAAGACATTTATCTCAAAACACAGTTGGTGCCCCATGAACTTTTGGCATCTATATGAGCATATACAATCGCTTAATCATGTTTTTAAGTCTACTGTCAACGGTTACGATTTTATGGCTTATACTCCAATTGTCAATGGAGAAATTGCATTGTGTTTTTACTTCCAGAAACTGTTGTTGAGCTCTATTGTTGTAAATAATTTAACATTATAAAGCATAGTGTCAACTACTTGACAACCAGTCATTTTATATTGCTGTGAAAACGGATACAATCTTTGTATTTATTCAAGTTTCTCATCAAAAACAAAATTTTACAAGATCACATTTGAACTCGTCATAATGATGTTAAAATTTCCATTCGTCCAAAACTAAATTTTTACGTAGGAGCTTGAACACCTCATAATGTATAAATCAATCCAACCTAATGATAGCTAAATTAGCTAGCTACTGCTTGATAGCAAGCTAACGTTGCTAGCTAACAGCAACACTTTCTACTAGGATTAATTTAGGTTAAGTTATCATCACGGCTGTAACAGTAGAGACTACAGCCAAATTCCGCTACTGGTACAGATGTATTTCAGAATCATTTCACTGCTGCTTTGGAACTTACCTCCAACGAATAGCACTTTGGCTGCCACTGGCTTCTGCTATTCTCTTGTCAGTTTGGCTCCCCAAACCACTTCTATCCAGCCTTGCTCAGATTCCAGGTCTTTCCTGCAGGCAACGGTAATTCTGATATTCCTGTGTAACGTTACATCCTGTATGATAGACGTATTTTCTGCTTTAACAGACCCGTCTTGAAAATAGAACAGCCCAAACACAGGCCTCTGAGACATAATGCTAATGTAATCTTCCAGAGTCTTGGTGCTTGATTTCAAATAATAACTGCACATGTATACTTGGGACACTGCAATTGGCGCCCAAACAACTACGTTATGATTGGACGTAGATCGGCACACAGTGATGCCGCGCACACTGATTGGATGTGGGACATACCACTTGCATGGTTCATTCAAATCTCAGTTCTTGATTGAGGAGATACTAATTTTATTTGTATAGCACAGTTCAGCAGCAATGCAATTCAAAGTGCTTTACATAAGACATAAAGACAGTCAAACATTAATACAAATTGATAACAAATAGAAAGCAGTTAATAAAAAAATATAAACAATAAAATTATTATTTTTTTTAAATTAAAAGTAGATTGAATACTACTAACTGCTTCTGAATCTGCCTGCCTGAGCGGTGAATGGAACACACAGTTGCTGTCCTGGCCTGGCTTACAGCACATGCTCTTAGTCAGGTATTCAAGCCACTGATAGTCCTCATTGTTGAGGGGAAATGCAGCTTGACCGAATGATCTCACAGTTTTGTGGTCATCCACGTTAGGATATAAAATGCAAAACATTAGTGTATTTCTGTGGAGGGGTGGACTTTAAAAGAGCAGAACGATTCACTGCTGACTTTTGTGTGTGGTTTATGGAACTATGCAATGCTGACTTCAACAAAGATAAGACAGTTTAATTTCACCAATGAAATGTTCTTTGCTTGGACCCACCACCCCTAAATAAATACTAACCAGAACTTGCAACCTCTTGCCATGACTCCACATCTCACAGTTGATCACATGTTCCTCTGTCATGTTGGTGAGTGCAATGGATCTGTGTCCGGTGAGCATGGACAGGTAGCCCATTATGTAGCCAATCAGCTTGGAATGCTCAACTTCCTCTCCCCCATTGCAGGTTACGCTTTCTACAAAACATGGCAATATATATTCAGAAAAATACAGTTCAGAATGTCTTAAAGTCTACTGAAGAAGAAGGAATACAATGTAAATAATGAAGTCTACTTACTAAACAGTTCAGGAATTCTTCTCCTGGCAGTAATCATTAATTGCTTTTCTTGGACTGGACTAAGCTGATTGTCTGCGAAAACAGTTTGACATGCATGCATTTAGATGACAAAATATATATAGGACATACAATTTGATTTTCAGAAAGTAAACAATACCAGAATGAAAGAAAATGTTTACCTGTCTTAAGGCGTAACGCTTTCTGCCGGTGGACGACAAGTTTTTTCTGGACGTTAGCCACGATTCTCTTAAGTTCGTACTGAAGTGTCATGAAGTCTTTCTTCTTGAGCCTTTGTAAATGAGCTCTCAACGTGTCTGAAGAACACGATCACATTGTTCAACATGTTCTTGACCGTAGTTTGTGTAAAACAGGTATGCTGTCCAACTAAAGTGACTAAATCTGACTCCCAGTTCCACCACAGTCCATGTTCCAACTTCTCAATTCTCATCTATTTCAAAACACCATAGATGAAAATTTGGAATTAATAGATTAGAGAAGAATTTGTATTTGTAAGTATTTTGTGCCTAGTTAACTCTGAAAATTGTCATTTTTTTAGATCAAGAAAAATTTGAGATGAAAAATACTTAGGCCCGTAACTTGTCTACTTGGGTTAGGAACCTCAAGTCTTGGGCGACGGCATTGGAAGGCATGCCAGCAGCCATGTAGAGGCAAAAGTGAAGACCGTGGCTGGATGACTGCTGTGCGTTTTCAACATCCTTCTTTCCTGTCCGTGACCCCTGGCAAAACTTTTGAAAGTCTTTTAGAATCTTTTCTGCAGTTAAAAAACAGTTACTATTAGTTGGACATCCCCAAGAAACAAAGGTGAAAAGGGAAAGAATTAGCTAACTGTAAATGTCTATATCCTCTACAATCAAAATTGTAACTGAAAAAGAAAGGAAAACTTTCCAAATAAATATCCACCCCTCCACCGCTTGTTGACATGTTCTCCTTTTTGAGGAGGTTTAGAGGGTATACGGTTTGGTGTCTGCGCTGCCATCAAATCATCCACTTTTTGTTCCAGCCTAGGGAGTAAGCTTCGCTTCAGAGCTCGAACCTCCTATGGTGCCATTTTGATGCTAACAAGCTCTCACCTCCCATTAGCATTCCATTGACTGCCATTCATTTTGACGTCACTTTGACAGTGAATAACTTTACATTTGAAGCGTTTAAAGACTCTATTTGTCCGTTGTTTATTTCTAAAGAAACACGACAATGTAAAAAAGGCTCCATTACCTTGTAGCTCACGTTATGGCTCTGTAGCAGACATTTTTATAAAAATAGGCTAACGATTGGGTCATAACCACGCAACTTACTGTAGAGGAATTACCGTATAGTACAGGAGAAGATCACAGGCAGTTTCGACTTACGTTAGCTGTTTAAGTTAATTAATAATTAAACTATCATTTTAGTTAGCAATACTTAGCCTGTGTCTATGTTATCTCCTTACATATACCTATGCTCTCCGTCTGTGTAAGATTGGGAATGATTGAGATTTCTCTTGGCACAGCTACCAGAAGACTTCCAACTTTCAGACAGGTTGCTTACGTCACATCTACGTCTTCAAGCTCACACACACACATTTGATCCAGAATGCATGATTTCAATCAGACACATGAAATCCTACTGCAGTTTTCCGTTAATTTGGAGTTTGCAGTTGGAGGCTGCTCAGTAATGCTCACCGGCAATTTCCACTGGATGCGGAACGTCTCCGGAACGTCGACGGAGTCATTAGGTTTCCATTAAAGTCAATCTGTGTATTTCCACAGACTGCGGAACGTATGCGTCCCGACTCCGTCCCAGTTCCGCAGCAGATACGCAGAGCTTCTATTTTTGACGGACGACGGAGAGCTCCGCAGCAATTCAGCACACGGCAGATAGTGCGGGACAGGAAGTCGAGCACAGAAACAAAATAAATATCCGGTTAATTTTCAAAATAAAATACACTGTGCTCACAGCGGATCATATTTCCCTGCACTACACCTTGAAAACACAGCACAGAGTCGTTTCCCCTCTAGTCCTCTGATGGAAACTAACTGTTGTTGGTTTTGTGGTTCTATTCTACGTGAATTTGCGAGAAGTTGTGGGTCCTAGTGACTACAGCTGTCAGTCACGGCCGCAGCCGTTCCGCAACAAATCCGGACCTGGTGGGTATTGACGGACGGCGGAGCACGGAGCAGACACGCAGCGGAGCGGGTCCACAGCTGTTACGCATCCAGTGGAAATCCCCGGTCAGAGATCACCGGAAAAGTGCTTCTAATATCCTTCACTGGTCTCCGTCCAGAGACACGGCTCTGTTGGTCCATTTTATATATGTCAATGGTACTACCCAAGAAGGATCTGTAAAAATAGGCTAACGATTGTGTCATAACCAAGCGACTTACTGTCGCATAGTTGAAAAATTACCGTATTGCCAGGAGAAGCCAAGCTCGCAGGCAATCGGTGGCAGGCGGGGGGTGAGGGGGGGTGCGTGGAGGCATACAGTCAAGTGAGTTAGAGTTTATGAAAAGCATCAACAACGAAATATTTCAGCAACGTTTGTCGTGTTTCAAAATCGACTAAGTAGGCAAGAAGAGGACTGAAAAGTTTAACAAGTATTTATTTAAGTAAAATCATAAGAGCATAAACGTGTACACGGGTCCTAGTTGAGCAGGCACACAGGCTTCTCTCATCAGACTGAATTTTCTGGCTTATACATGAATTCATATATCAGTCTCTAAGAGCATTTTGATTTGTTTATTAAAAGTTGGAGGAGTACCGTGGTTTAGACTTAGCGTCCCCTGGTTGGTGCACAGACTGGTCCCAGTCTTTTGTCACACGCCCTCTTCATCAGCTGTTAGGCAGACTTTAGCTATGCTGATGGTCAGAAAGAACAATGCGCCGCTGTTGCCTGTCACAGGTTGAGGAGTAACTTATTCTCATGGTCAAACTGATATCAAACTGATATTAACTTTGTTGCTGCACTCTTGTTGCTTTCTGACCACCGTCATACAGTGCTGCTGTACAACAGTACAACAGTATCCTTTTGTCATTTTGCATGACTAAGCTGTCACAGTGCTCTTCCACTAAACACACAACTATAATTCAACTATGATTTGTATCCTCATAAAGCATAGCCAGCTTGACTGATTATTTTTATTTCTTACAGATCCCCTTTTCACACCTCAGGTGTGAATACTACTAAGCTTAGGATTATATGGCCCTCAAACTGGTAAATAATTGTCCGCACTAGGGGAAGAAGAAGCAAGATTAATATAGCATAGCATTACATTGGTGATTCACTTCCTTCATTGTCCGAATCAGTCTCATCACCATCCTCCATCCCCAACAGGGGCATGGAGTAGGCTGGAGGAGCATCTTTCTGGGGATCTTTTTTGGTCAGAGCCACATCAATCCATCTGTTCACCAGAGTGCGACAACAAGGGATGCAACAGCATCCACAACACACCAATATGCCCACAAACACTGCCACGGACATAAGCATGGAGAGCACAATTGCTTTGTATTTGCCAAAAACGTCCTCCAGTCAACTGGTGATGAGGTTTTCAGCCACACCCGAGTTCTCTGCTAGTTCATTGGCTAGAGAGGTCAACCCCTCCAAGGCTCTAGTGATGCTACCATCCGGGGAAGTATTATTGGGAATAAATGTACAACAAGCATCTCCAAACATGTGGCACACACCCCCTTTTTCTGCCAACAACATGTCCAGTGCCATACGGTTCTGAAATGCCATGAGTGAGGAGGCGGCTAATTGTTCGGACACACCCCTCAGGCCATCCCTAGTCCGGTTCAAAAACCTCTGCTGGTTGTAGTATATATAATTTATCCAGTCCACATTCTTGTTTGTAGTTATCCAGGGCAGTATAGACTCAAAACCCTTTGCTATCTGATTCTGAGCTTTGAACTCCTCTGGTACACCCCTTGGTATTCCAATTGCATCTACAGTATATACACCCTACTATCTATAGACCCGAACGGGGTGCTTGGATCTCCCCATGTACCAAAACCCAAGTCAGTGTCTCTTTTAGCCCTCTTCAAGGAATGTTTGTGGTAGGTAGACTGTACTGTCTCCTCTAGCTTCCCTGCGCTAATAGGAAGCATGGTAATTGGCAGTAATAGGGACACTAAGGCGCAGGTTCCCCCCCATTTAGCAGGTAAGGATGGTCTAAGGCGGGGCTGTGTCCCACACATCCACCAGACATCAGCGAGTCCCTTACTCTGATTGTTAAACATCGACTGTGTGACATTGGGAACGAACGAAGATGTGTTGTAGGTGTACATACAAAACTTCTTAGGTAGGTGTCCCACATTCATGGTAGAGCTGTTGGGTTGTGTGATGCAAGTATAGTTACCAGGGTAAGCGACCACTCCTGGAGGCGGTTGTATTGCACGCACTCTGGGATACAGGAGAGACAGGGTCCTGCAGACATCACTTTCCATGGTCACATCACTGTAAAGACTTAACATACAATTATAACCAATAAGGTCGTCCACAGGTGAGAGTGGGAATGGTACTGTCCCCAAATGAGGTCTTGCTTTAGCACAGATAACACAGTCAGACATTTTATGCGTTCTAGCAGTATATTTCATCATTTTGAGCCACGTGTTACCTGAGGGTGTGAAACCAGTTTCCATCTCCAACCTTTCCTCAATGGTAAAGTCCTCTAGGTTCAAATATTTCACTAATGGCCCTTTAGAGTCTTTCAGGACACCCATACCTGTGTTCATTGCGTCAACCTGGGCAGTAATGGATGTGGACGGTGTACTATTACTCCATGGGTCTGTGACTCGAATGATGAACTGTCCTAATGGATCTTTCCCTTCAGCATACAATCCCATAACATAAGTCCCTGCATCCTCTTGTTTTGGATCCTTCAACGTCACATATATAGGATTACATTTCTGTTTCTGGCATCGTCCTTCCTGCTTTCTACCTACACTCAGTCTGGATTTCAGGTCCCTATGTGTTATCGTAACTGAGCCTGTGTTAGCTATGGCACACTTCCAACTGCTACACCACTTGTCTGAGTTGGTCGTGATGCATATGTATATGACTTCCTCTCTTCTGTCTTTGGTGGTGCATGGCACTATGTCGCATAGGTCTAATAGGGCTGTGCTTGTGTGTCCCCTAATAAATGACAATGTGATCTGTCCCTTTGTTCTAGTCACCTGAACCTCCCTTCTTCCTCGGTCATATTTGGTATCTATGAACCAAAATAACATCATAACGAGTATGGCCGTAGATATTAGCATTCCTACCCAGACCTTCCATGTGCATCCATAGTAGTATTTTTGTCTGGGTTCGCTCCCTTGGCCTGATTGCCTAAGTTTGAACGGGAGCGGCATTGTTGATCAAATCAGCTCTAACTTCCCTCAAATCACGGGAAGGTGTAGGTGCTGGGGCACAATGTGTCAGGTGGTGCCAAGCAGCTCCTGCCCGGCCTTTTACTTGGACAGAGTGTGAGGTAACCTCCCTCACTGCCCGACGGTCCAAGCCACCTGGGCTCGGGTCCACTTTCTCTTGTGGACTTTCACTCGCACCCAGTCACCTACCTTGACACTGCTCCGGGGCTCCTCTTCTCCCGGGGTCTGTGCTCTGGCGACCTGTTCAGATAGAACTGAAGTAAGACTGGTCAATGCCTTCATGTAGTCATCATATTCTTGTTTACACACATCCAGGGATGGCATATAACCTCCATCCCTGGGTGGGCCTGGCATTTTTCTTCCAGTCAGTAACTCATGAGGAGATAAGTGTGTGTCAGATCCTGGGGAACTGCGCATGGACATAAGAGCTAACGGCAGTGCTTCTACCCATGTTAGTTTTGTACCTTCACATGCTTTAGCAATTTTTCTTTTCAGTGTCTGGTTGGCCCTCTCCACTATACCCTGTGATTGTGAATGATAAACTGACCCATATCTGTGTATGATCCCTAATGCCTCTTCTACTTTCTGTAGATGTTTGTTAGCAAAATGAGATCCATTGTCTGATCTTATTGTGCGTGGTACGCCATATCTGGGTACTAGTTCATTTTTCAGCCATTTTACAACTGTCTGTGCTGTTTCATCTTTACTTGACATCGCTTCAACCCATTTTGTGAATCTGTCTACCATTACAAGGAGATACCTTTTTCCCCCTACTCTGTTCTCTGGCCCCATATCTGTGAAATCTATGGTGATGTCTTGAAAGGGGGCTGTAGGCACAGGGAATTTTCCTGCTGGGGCCTTGAATGGTTTCTTGTTATTGTGTTTGTTGCATGTGTCACATTCTTCCACAAAGTTGGTGATGATGTCTGACATCCATGGGTGCCACCATAGTTCTTTCATGTTTGTAAGGGTTCTTCTGGTTCCCTCATGGGTGGGTCCGTGCATGGTTGGGAACAATAGTCGACATAGCTTTGCCGGAGCCACTATGTGTCCAGTGTGTGACCTCCAAATGCCGTCTTTATCCTTGCATGCTCCTTTTCTCTGCCATTCTGAATGTTCATATGGTCCGGCCTCTTCTTGGATGTCTTTTATGTTTTCTGTGGTTAGTTCTGTTGGTCCTCCCTCTGGTTGCAGTGTCATTTGTCTGGGAGTGTACCCTCCAACTTCTTTGGCTCTTTGGTCTGCTGCTTCATTTCCTTTTGCCACCCTTGTGTCTGCTTTGTCATGTCCTTTGCACTTCATTATTGCCACTGCTACTGGCGCTTTTACTGCTTCCAGTAGGGTTACCAGTTGATCCTTGTACTTGACAGGAGTCTTGCTGGTGGTCAGGAAATTCCTCTTCTGCCATTGTGGTCCATCTATATGCACCGCTCCATGTGCGTATGCTGAGTCTGTGTAGATATTGACCCTTTTCCCTTCTGACCACTGCAGTGCTTTTGTGAGTGCCAATATTTCAGCCATTTGTGCTGATGCAGGTTGTGGTATTATTCCTGAGTCCACTTCGGTGTGTGTACCGTCTGCGTGTTGTTCCATCACCGCATAAGCAGCCACATTTACATTTTCTCCTTTGTAGCAGCATCCATCTGTGTACAGCCAATGTTGTGCATCTGGCACAGGTTCGTTTTTCAGGTCTGGCCTGAGTTTCAGTTCTTGTGCTGCCACTTCTTCACAGCTGTGGGGTTTTCCATGTCCCATTTTGTCTGCCAAATTGATGGCTGAGGTTACAAAAGTGATGTGAGGTTGTCTCAGTTCCTTCTGTATTTTCAGTTTTCGTTCAGTACTGAACGTGAAAGCATTACTCTGCAGGAATGCGGTCACTCCGTGGTCCGTGTGGATCTGCAATGGGTGATGCATGACCAGGTGGGTTGTTTTTTGGACAGCTTTCGATAGTGCAGCCAGATGCTGAGCACAGGATGTTTGTCCTTGTTCAATAGTGTCCAATTTTGAGCTGTGGTAGGTTAGCACTAACCTGTCTCCCCCTTTTTTCTGGAAAGGGGCGGCATGAACATGTCCGTTCTTGACAGAAACATCAAGATAAAATGGAATGGTGTAGTCAGGTGCAGCCAATATGGTGGCCTGGGAGAGTGCTTCCTTAGTGAGGGAGAAGGCAGTTTCAGCTTCAGGAGACCACTGGAGGAGAACATTTAGGTTTCTGTTTCCAGCTTCAGCCACTAGGTCTCTGAGTGGTTGGATGTGGAGGGTGTAATCAGGGATATAGTTTCTGCTGTACCCCGTCAAACCCAGGAAAGACAACATGTCCTGTACTGTTTCTGGGCGAGGATGCTGGAGAATGGATTCTCGATGTTGGCTGGATAGGGTCTGACCTGTGGCAGAGACTTCTCTTCCCAGGAAGGCAACCTTCCTCCTGCAACACTGGACTTTTTCCTTCTTGACCTTATAACCTTTGGATGCAAGAAATGACAGGATGGTTCCTGTAGCTTGCAGGCAGAGCTCAGCGGAGGGTGCACCAAGGAGAATGTCATCCACATATTGGAGCAGGATGACATCTTCTGGCAGAGAGATTTGGGTTAGGTGTTCTCTGAGTACGTCATTGAAAATGCCAGGAGAGTCTCTGTAGCCTTGGGGCATTCTGGTGTAGGTGTACTGGGTGCCACAGAAGGTGAAAGAAAATATGTGTTGAGAGTCATGGTGGAGTGGGATGCAGAAGAAGGCATTGGCCAGGTCAATGACAGTGAAAAAACTGTGAGAATGATGTATGTTCTGTAGAGCCAAGTATGGGTCTGGAACAGGCCGAACATCTGGCACCGTGGCTTGGTTGATGGGTCTGATGTCCTGCACCATTCTCCATCCTTTTCCAGGTCCTTTTGTCACAGGAAACAGAGGCGTGTTCCAGTCACTCCAGGTGGGGACTAGAACTCCAGAGTCCAAGAGCCCAGCGATAGCGGAGAGATGCCCTCAGTTTGGTCTTGGGAGAGTCTGTATTGTGGTTTCCAGATGACCTCACTGGGTTCTTTCAATGTGATAGGAATGGGCAAGGTATCTACCAGCCCCACATCATGCGGACCAGTTGTCCATAGGGCAACAGGAACAGTGGCCAGTAGTCTGTCTGTGTCAGGATGATCTGTCATCTCGCGGCCATGGTGTCTTGCTAGTTCTTTCCTTTCAGGATGAGTTGTTTCTGTGGTAGGGGTGGAAATACACCACATATCTTCTTCTTTAGCCTTCCATATCCGTGGCAACGAGGTTTCCTCCCACGTTAATGTCAGGGCTCTTTTGACCATTGGTCCCAATGATCTGGCTTCATAGGCGTATCCTATGGCTAGGCTGATATGTGGAGCTGAGTCAGTACCTAGTTGATACCACGGTTGGATGTGTTCAGTAAGGTCAACTGCAGCTGCAACTCCTTCTTTGCCAATGAACATGGAAGTGGTGGAGATGGTGGGGGTGAGGAGTGTCATGTTTGCCTCCCAATTGTAATTGTAGCAATCATCTGGCGTGATGGTGTAGTTGAGAGTGCAATGGAGGTCATCCAATGGTGCTTTGTATGGATGTAGTGTGGAGATCCATTTTCTCCACTGCATATACTGGTACTGTATAGCAGTTGTTTGTGGGAGAGTGCCATCTAGTCTGAGCCAATAGACTGTGGTGAAAGGTTCCTCCGGTGGCAATGGGGCTGGAGCCATATGGAGAATTCTGCAGGCTGGAGTGAGAGGGGGAGGTGTGGAGGCGACATGCACACCCTCTTCATTGTAGTAGATGGTGATGCCCAGCTTGCAGAGGAGATCTCTTCCAAGTAAATCGACTGGACATTCTGGTGCATACAAGAACTGATGGGTGGTGCAATTAGTTCTCCAAGTGACAAGGGACAGGCGTGGTATAGAATTGTTTCTGTGGCGTTCCCGAGACTCCAACCACCACAGTGCTGTCATATGATAAGGGAAGCTGAGTTGTGATACAGGAATATGTAGCCCCAGAGTCAGCCAACATTAAGTGTTTCCTTCCATTTATGGTGCATTCAACGAGTGGCTCTTTCAGGGGTGAATATGTGTCCAATTGGTTGGCTGAACTCTCTGGGCCCCATCAGTATTGTTCTCCCATCCAAGCCTGAGTGGGCAGGTGGCTTTGGTTAGGCACCTGTGGAGTTTGTTGCTGTGTGGGTGGTCTGTAACCGCCTCTGGGAGCAAACTGTCCTCTTCCTCCTCTTGAATAGCCTCTTCCCCTGGATCCATTGGGAGGTGAACGACATTGAGAAGCCCAGTGTCCTGGTTTGCCACAAATGTAGCAGGAGTCCCTCCTGGGGGGACCTCCTCTGGAAGAGGCCCTCCCCCGTGGATTAGGAATGTACACTGAGGCAGTGGAGGGGTCCTCGACTTCTCCCGCATTCCACTCAAAGGATCGAGTCATGGCGTCTCCTATTGCTTGGCTAACTGCATCATGTACTTCGATCAACAGGTCTGAGAGGACTCCCATCTGGTTTGCAGGTGCAGGGTCTTGTACTGCCATTTGTTTAACAGCCTTTTTCTTGGTATTAACTTCTTCAGTGGCTTTCGAGACCTGTAGCTTCAGAGCAGAGCTTTTGGTCAATTGCTGCATCTCTTCATCATCTTTGGCTGTTTGTTCGCGATGTAGGTTGGTGTGATGGGAGATGTGCGCCAACCATTGTTCTTCTGGCAGGTGAGCTAGGCCAACGGTGAGTTTCAGTTGTTTTTGTACTGGCTCAGGCAGACCAGCTATGCATCTCTCTCTCCACAGCAGGATGGAGGCCTTGGAGCGGTCATACTTCTCTCCCCAAGCTGACCTCCATAGAGATTTAGCCCTGTTAAGATAATCAATGGGGTTTTCGCCTGGTTTCAGGGTTAGGCCTGTCATGGCTTCTGGGTTGGCCTTGGTGGGATATTTATCACGAAGCCCATCCCAGACAACTCCTCTATAGTTCCCGAAATTGTCTCCATCATGGTCATGTCTGGAGATGTGGAGGCTCTTGAGCAGGCGTTTGGCTTCATCACCACCCATGGCTCTGGTGAGGAGGGCTCTCATATCTCCTAGGGCCAGGGTTTGGCCCTGGCAAAGTTCTTCCAACTTTCATATCCATGGTCCAGCTCCCTGGGTGATTGGCGGGAGGTCATCCAGTAACCCCTCCAGATCTCTGTGTTTGAATGGCACAAACACTCCATAGTTGGTTGAGGGGCGTTCCATAATAGGGAAAGCTCCAGCACCCCTTTTTTGGGGTCTGTCTCTAAGGTCATATATTCTTCTTGCTTCATCCATGACCTTCGCTTCTCCTTCAAACACACCTTGCAGCTGCAGTTTCTGCATGCCTCCATCGTGTGGGGGACCCCTTTTGGTGAAGTGTTTTATAATTCTGTGCTGCTTTTCATCTTCATCGTCAGTAGAGGATACGTCAGTTCCTGATTCCTTCAAGCTAACCGCTGAGGTGTGTCTGGAGAAGGTGTAGTCAGAGTGTTTGGAGACTTTATCTGAGGGGGCATACTCATTTACAAATGGATCAAAAGGAGGTGGTCTCACTTGCAGACCCCCTCTAGCAGTGCTCTGGGACCGAGGTTGGGGCAGGAGTTGAGGCGTTGATTGTGATGGTGGCAGTTGGAGTGATGCAGTGGATGGTCCTGGGGGTCCTTAGCCTGATGGTGACTGTGTCCCAACCATGGATTCCCCCTTGAGCTGGCTCATTTCTGCTCTGGTGTTTTGCATTTGATTTTCTAGTTTGTCAACTGTGTCAGTCAGGTCGGCTGTGCATTTCACCAGATTTGCCAGGTCGTTGTGTTGGGGGATGTCCAGATCCAGAACTCCTCCATTCACTTCCAGTACACCTCTCTTTACTGGCACCACAGGAGCTTGAACCACTGTTATAGCCTCGTAGGATGGAGGTGCTGTTGGTTGTGGCAGGGAAGGGTACATGCTGGCAGTGGCTGTGGTTGGGTTATTATTAGTCTTTTCTGGTACTACTTCAGTTGTGCCACCAGATGTTGCCAACTTATCATTTTTCCTTTTCAGTTTACCCAGCAGTTCAGTCAGCCCCCTTGTGACATCTTTCTCCACGGCTTTCTTTTGTTTACGCCCCCATGCAGGCCCCCACCTACTACTCCCTTTTTCTTTCCATTCTGTGTCTGCCACTCGTGCCTGACTCTCTGCTCTGATATTCAAAGTTCTCAATACACTCTCATCTCTCCCTGTGTCTGCCAACAGTCCTTCCTTTTCCCACTTACACAGTATCTTTTTCCCTGTCTCAACCCATTGTTTCTGCTGCCCCCCCCTGGTGCTTTCTTCCCCAGTTTCACCAACAGAAAAGCTTTCAGTTCTTCCGTTTCAGCACTGTATGCACAATCTTTCACTTCTTTATGCCATGATACAGTTCCCAACAGCACCCAAAACACACTATATATAAGAAACTGTATATATTTTCAACGAACAATTGTCTCTGCTTTTCAAAGTGTCAATTTGACTCTGTAACGTCAGTCTGTCTCTTGTCCTGCTGTATGTTGCTCTCAAAATCTGAGTCTAGCTCTAAACTCACTTCGTCACCACTACCTGTTACTGTTTCACTCTTTTCCTAAAGTATTCTCCCCTGTCCGTTCGGACACTTCACTAGTAATTGTTTGTACTTCAAGCTGTGCCTTATTAATTTTATCCTCTTCACAGTATACCTCAAAATCAAACAGTGCTCTTGTAATTTTATTCTCTTCACAATATACTTCAAAATCTGCCTCCGTATCAAAATGTAAAACGTTTTCTGTCATTGCATTGAATTCACAATCATTGGCTTTTTACAGTATCTACCAACCAACCGATTGATTAACCAACCATTGGCTTTTTACAGTATCTACCAACAAACCGACTGAGATTCCTCTAATTAAGTCAAATTAAACCAACTCTCCGATTTTTCTAACCAAGAACTTTTACGGTGAATTCACAATCATTGGCTTTTTACAGTATCTACCAACCAACCGATTGAATAACCAACCATTGGCTTTTTACAGTATCTACCAACCAACCGACTGATTCCTCTAATTAAGTCAAATTAAACCAACTCTCCGATTTTTCTAACCAAGAGCTTTTTACGGTTTTATTTCACCCAATGTACTCAACTTTCCGACCAGTTGTAGATCAAAAGCTTTTTACGAGTCTCTTATAGCCAATTTATAGGTCTCTTCAGACCATTGAACCTTCAAAGGTTTACCTCTTTGATTTTAGTTTTGCCCAACTCTCCGATTTCAATGAACCAAGAGCTTTTTACAGGTCTAATTTAGATTTAATTTTTGTCGCCCAACTCCCCGGTCACGGCGGACCAGAAGCTTTTTACAGGCTAATTTAGATTTATTTTTTGTTGCCCAACTCCCCGGTCACGGCAAACCAGGAGCTTTTTACAGGCTAATTTAGATTTATTTTTTGTTGCCCAACTCCCCGGTCACGGTGAACCAGGAGCTTTTTACAGGCTAATTTAGATTTATTTTTTGTTGCCCAACTCCCAGGTCACAGTAGACCAGGAGCTTTTTACAGGCTTTCTTTTCACTCTGTTAACAGTTCTTATTTTGCAATTTTGTTTTACTGTTTAGTTTTCTTTTATACTCTTAAGATTTCATTCAATTTACCAACGGCACTCTTGTTCTTCTTCACTCAAAAATTTGGTTATGCTCAATGTGCAGAAGTTAGATATTAACAGGTCTCTGCTTACCTTATTTTTGACAGCGCGCTGTTTTGAGTGAAGGAAAAACCGGAGTCCGTCCTGTCTACTCAATTCAGGGGAAAGTCCTCTGGCGCCACCTAGTGGATCACGTCGGGGTCACCACTTTGTTGTGTTTCAAAATCCACTAAGTAGGCAAGAAGAGGACTGAAAAGTTTAACAAGTATTTATTTAAGTAAAATCATAAGAGCATAAACGTGTACACGGGTCCGAGTTGAGCAGGCACACAGGCTTCTCTCATCAGACTGAATTTTCTGGCTTATACATGAATTCATATATCAGTCTCTAAGAGCATTTTGATTTGTTTATTAAAAGTTGGAGGAGTACCGTGGTTCAGACTTAGCGTCCCCTGGTTGGTGCACAGACTGGTCCCAGTCTTTTGGCACACGCCCTCTTCATCAGCTGTTAGGCAGACTTTAGCTATGCTGATGGTCAGAAAGAACAATGGTCCGCTGTTGCCTGTCACAGGTTGAGGAGTAACTTATTCTCATGGTCAAACTGATATAAAACTGATATTAACTTTGTTGCTGCACTCTTGTTGCTTTCTGACCACCGTCATACAGTGCTGCTGTACAACAGTACAACAGTATCCTTTTCTCATTTTGCATGACTAAGCTGTCACAGTGCTCTTCCACTAAACACACAACTATAATTCAACTATGATTTGTATCCTCATAAAGCATAGCCAGCTTGACTGATTATTTTTATTTCTTACACGTTTTGATGGATTGGAATTACTCAGAAGTAACATTTATCCACGAACAAGTATGATATTTTAAGAAAAGTATATGTTGTTAAATAATGAAAGTAGGGTTAACGAGGTATACATGGGGGATGGGGAAATTATACAGGCAATGGAAAGAAAACCCGTCTCAATGCCAATTACGGTTAACGTTATTTACAGATCTACACTTGAAGATGAATGTGATCCCTTTCATCATGGTCGAAGCCATCTACAAGATGTCCTGTCTACATAACATAATGTGAAATCAAGAAAAACGTTCTGTTCAAGTGTTTTTAACCATGACTTACCGTATTTCCTCAAATAATAAATAATAATAATTAAATAGTGGCCGGGGGCGTGGCCAACACGGACAAATAAAGGCCGGTCTCAAATTAAGGCCGGGGAAAAAATAGTGTGGATAATCTCCTAAATGCCTTTCATATAATATTAAGTCAAAATAAAATTCAAGGTCATTGTAATGTACATTTCTACCAATTTAACGGATTCAACAATATATTCATGCTTCTTTCCGCACTTTGTTTTTCTGGATTATTGTCCTATGCGGCTGTACGTGTAACTCAGCCAAGTATAGTTTGTATTAACGTACAGGTGCCAATAGATGGCAGTAGCTACATTGGATGTAACACGGGTCTCCTTTAATGCTAGCAGAGAAAGACGGACTCTGGTGCTAGTGACGGACTTTTCAACAACAAAACGAAAAGAGTTTTAAAGTATGCGGAGGAAAACTTGGGTGAAAAAGCTGCGAGACGTTTCGACATTGAGCCCAGGAGAATCCGATACTGGAAGAAACCGAAGGATGAGCTGACAAGATCAGAGCACGGCTAGCTAGCTGGAGGTGGGAGGAAACAAGTTAGCCTGGAGCAAGAAACAAAGCTAGCTAGCTAGCGTCTGAAACGTTAATCAGATACTGGTGTAACTACTGTATGCTCTTATTGTAATCTACCAGCAATACCGTAGTACCTGTATTTGAAATAAATACCCGGTATATTTACAGGGTTCAAACATCCTTCACTGGTCTCCGTCCAGAGACACGGGATCTGGTGGTCCATTCTATATAATGTCTATGGTTCCAGCTGCAGCAACCTGGAGGAGAGCTGCTTGCAGTTTTCGCAATTTGACACTGAACCATTTGAAACTTCACTCCGGCGACTCGAGTGCCCTGCCAGGCCGAGTAAAGAAGTCCCACTGTCTGAGGGTGGGGATCTATGGATGGTTCCAGACAGAAGGGTGGAGTGGCGTTGGTGACTCTTGACTATAGGAGAGGAAATGTGGGACCCAGGAAGAGGGGTGGCGGACCGGCAGTAGGGTCAGTGGAAGAGGAGGAGTTGTGGGGCCCAGGGACAGGGTTGGAACTCTTGCTCCTCAAAATCTTTCTCATCGGAAAGGTCAGCCAGTTCCAAGTCCAAGTTACGACAATCATCCCCTGTAATGAAATTTAACTGATTTAAATTGTAAATCAAAACCCTGTGCTTCCAAATTTCTGTATATGTCACAACATTTTTGGTTGATACAGAAAAGCCATAAAAAACTACACAATAGAAAGCCAAAGTTTAATTTGTGTATAGTTGGATGGGAAAATTAATGGAATATGATAATGAAAGCCCTCTTTTCAGTCCCTGGACAGGTAATCCCCATGTCCAACCCCGATACCATGGCCTCATCAGGCTCGGACCTCCGCAGTTCAGCAAGCTCTTTCACGATGGCTGCTCTCTTGGCCTGCTTCATGATAGGTTCTCGTTCCCTTAACAACCAAATTCTAATATTAGACAAACTTAGATTTACAACAGATCTTGCACACGTGTTTTTTGCCAAATTAAAACCAATTTAATACACTTACCTTTTGTAAAATAATGCCATGTGACTCTTGTAAATGCTTATCGAGGCGGACAAGCTTTTTCCTTCCACAAAGGTCCCAGTCCAAGCTGTCTGTAGTTCTGTGATAGGCCTTTATCACATCACAATAGAACGCCGGAAGTAGCCGTTAAAAAATTGCTGAAGCAGTGTACTGCGACTTCCTGTTATTGTGTTCAACATGGCTGCCTGTTATAGCTGGACTGCTTTGCTATCGCATCTCCCAAAAGTTGGTCAAGACGATGTGGTGAGACTCGTGAATGAACACTCCAAGGTAAAATCTTCTACGAGAATTTTATCTTCAATTATAGAGGTAAGTGGCTTGAATTCTGTTGTCGAGTTATCGCTGATTGCTAGCTTGTTATGTTTAATAAGCTAATTAGCTTGTTAGGTTCAAATACAGCCAAAAAAACGTATCCTGTTTGAATGAATAATGACTACTAATGACTGATTATTGCTATTATGCTTAATGCTATTAAGATATATATAAGGTTTTTCATTAACCGAAATGCCATTGCGGCAGTTTAAGAATCATAGGTTATGGTTGAGTTCTATGTGGTTAAACATTGAATCCTTTTCCAGTATGATGTGATAATCTTTCCCCTTTTTACTGCAGTGTCAGATTTAGTGAGTGAGGAAGTGGTAGTGCAGGTGAGCTGCTACCTTTCTATGCACAAGAATGAAGAGCCATATACACTTCAGGTTACATTATCAGGAATCCAGGCTTGAGTCCGAAATCATGCTCTAGTCCCTACTCATCAACATGTGTTACTGGCTTTCTGTAGTTAATCAACAGGCCTGTTAAGATTAGACTACTGTCTGTGTTGTAGATAGTAGTCTAATCATTCTGATTCCTGTTGGATTTCATCAGATTTACAGTACACCAAAATACCCCAAACTTGTAATGTGTAGTGAATAGAGCATGGTTTCAGCCCTACACAGGTTCAGGTGCATTTGTTCAGTATGTTTTTGTTTCTTCTGCTGTTGCAGATGCTCTCTTTTTGTTGTTTCAAATCTGCTGTTGCAGATGCTCTGTTTTTGTTGTTCCATATCTACTGTTGCAGATATACCTTTTTTGTTGTTTTACTGCTGTTGCCTTAATTTTGTTCAACCTAGTTTCACAATAATGTTACTAGTGTCAAGTAAATGCTTCTTACTGTATAACCTAAATATCCAAACTTTCCCTCAAATATATGTTCTCTATTTCTAGATTGTGCAACGTTGAAGATGCCGTTAAACCTGTGGAATTAAATGGATGCTCTGTTCGTGTGCTGCTGGAATGGCTTTATGTAACCATGTGGTTGCACTCCTATTTCAAATGGCTCATTACAGCACCATGGGGCTGAAAACTGTGCCAACCCCACTGTCGTGCACCGGTGTGCTTCAATCGTGGCACCAACCAAGGCATAGGTAAGTTTGTCTGATGCAAGTTGTGTGTTTAAAGTTTGTAAGTGTACACTGTTGGAATATTGATTCTGCACTACTAGTGTAGATGTTTCTGCACAGTGTATCCATCCCCCTCTACACCTCATCCATATGAATTGTTCACATGGTAATGTAAGATTTGTGTAGGTCCCTCAGATATAGCCATACATACTGTATACTTATATATAAATATAGTATAGATATCACGATATCGATATAATATCGATATATTGCCCAGCTCTACACACAACCCACACATCACATATACATTTGTATAGAGTTTCCTTCTATTTTGCAGAGCACCTGTTGCCTGCAGAGGATGTACACCTACAATATGACTTGTATGCTGAATTGACTTGATACTCGCTCACACTAGCAACTGCATTTCATTTCTTTTTGTGTTGATCCAGGGGATTCATCTGGAACCCATGGATGAACTCGTACAAAAGCTGAAGGCGCCTGGAGGCAGTAGTGTGAAATCTACTCTGTATCGAGCTTACGCTGGTAAGTCTTCATTTATTTACTTACATACTTATTATTTTTGAAGTATAGTAAGGACTTGGACATCAACTGAGAACATGCAGATGGTGCTTTATATCAGACTAGCTGCCCTGTTGCTTGTAAATCATTGGCAGTTATTAAGTGATGAAATGGTTTCTCTTTCTTGTGTTTTTAGGACCCCTTGCTAACCCGACGGTGTTGTCAGTTGTAGCCCAACTATGCAACCTTCAACCACAACCTAGCATTTGCAAAATCTTATGCGGCCTCTCCGACCTGACTTTAGTGGACTCTAAATTTGGACTAGTCCCTCGAGGTTCAGTTCTTTCCTATCAGTGCCCAGCAGTAATACCCCGAGAAATCGTTAAGCATCCAGAAGCCCTGTCATTCCCACAACTTCCATTAATTAGTGGCTACACATTAGAACGGCATCTACAGTTTGTCCCCAATTGTCATCAGTTTCATCACATACAGAGTTTAGAAGTAACCCGTGAATTGGCAAGTATCATTGAAGAGAATACAAGGGGGCAGTCAGAAAATCCTTTGTGGAAGGAAGTCCGACAGCCCTGCCATCTTTTGTGTATAGTTGGAGTTTTTAGTTTGTAGCATTAGAGGGGAGTCATCTAGTCAGGCCCTGGATCATGAAAGGGGTTAAGGCAAACATCTGCCATGAAAAGGGGTACTTTTAAGTTTTACAGCAGTACAGTGACCTTTGCAGTGTCGCTCCTTCTGGATTTGTTGTGAATCCTGATGCACCATACCTTGGTGCTAGCCTTGATGCCAAAGTGTATGATCCCACTGCAAATCCCCCCTTTGGGTTAGCCAAAGTGAAATGCCCAACTGTAAACAGTATAACAGAGGTTGCGCATGTGAAGTTTGTTGGTGGTCAGGCCAAACAAAAAAAAAATCACAAGTATTTCTGGCAATAGGCGGTGGGCCGGACACCGTAATAATGAATTTAATACTTACCTCGCCGCTGTGTACTTTTTTTTTTGCTGAGGTCATGTAAAAAAATCGTATAAGTACTACAGACATTGTTTCCAACTTTGTTGTATGCACATTGGACGCAAAATGTTCTTACAAACTCTTACTTTTTTAAACCGGCAAATAAGCAGGATTACTAATAATAACGTTAGAAAACCTCCGTTTCCTTGACAACCAACATAAATAATGAAGATTCTACAGCTGAGCGGACTAACATGTTATTGTACAGCAGATTACGATGAGATTAATAGATGGGCTAGTAGGGCTACAATGTTTTGTGGTGAGATGTAGCGTTTTGGTTGAGTCTTTGGGTTTTCTAACGTTATTATTAGCAATCCTGTTTATTTGCCGGTTTAATCAACACAATGTAACAACACACAAAAAAAGTATCAAACAGCAACACGAGGTGTTGTATCCACTTAGCTTCAGTCGTAAAAAGCCCCGTAACCCACTTTTCCCAGACAAGTTGGGCAAAGTTTGTGCAATGTACACACTTAAGGGTGAACCTGCAAACCATAGAGAGTACAGTAGCTGAAAAAGCTGTATTGGAATTTAACCTAAACTCCGTAAACGTCCATGAAGATGTGCCGGCTAATGTAGGATTTCACAGAGAATGCTACATGCTGTTCACCAACAAAGAACACATTGCAAGAGCACACACCTGGCTGCACCAGAAACGCCTCCTATTCCCAAAACGTCAACGTCACCCAGCCAATCAGAATTAAGGTTTCTAACCCAAATAGTCTGGCTAACCCTGGACTCTGGGCTATTCCCTGATGCATGAGTTTCATGCTGAGGGATTGCGTTTGTTTGCTTTTGAGCATGTGCACACACACTATTTACTGAATTCTTTAGCTGGTGATCCCATTAATTACTTAATGGTGACACCTGTGCAACTGAAAAGGTTGTACAACTACTTTCATTCCACTATCTAAACCAGGGGTCGGCAACCTTTTTGATATGAAGTGCCCTTTTCAAAATTTCTTGTTTATTAGTGTGCCATGTTTACATTAAGTTTTATTATGACATCACATCAAAATGTAATATCCAGGGAATCTGTAATTTTATTCCATAGCAACATTTGATGACATGTATTTCTCATAATCAGGACCTTGTAATTATTATTATTGTATATTATTATTATGATTATGGAAACATGGTTTTAGTATGCAGTCCTGATTGGTGGAAAATGGGCTGACAAAACTATCACTGTCAAAGAGCCTGAAGGAAAAGTTGACGTGGAAAAGCCCAGCTTTAATGATGAATGGACTGATAAGCAGGTCCTATATGCCTCATTTTCAATGAAACGATGCTGTGACAAAATAATAACACAACCAGCATCATTATCAAGAATGAAGAAAACGAACATAACGATTGCGTCATTCACGTGCATATTAAGTAGCCACATGTATTTGTTTTGGTCTAATAATGCCTCCATATTTACCGCTCCAGCGGAGAGGATGGTTTCTTCAGCCAGCTTAAGTTTATAAGAATTTGTCAAAATTTCAAGATTCCCTGCAAACTAAGATAAATAGACTACAAACCGACAGCTTTCGTTTTAGCTTGTTTTGTAAAAATGTGCTATTTGCAGAGTAGAGCTGTGTTTGCGTAAAACAGCGCGGTGGACAAGAGTGTAGTGAGCAGACAGAGCAGATTGATATATCGCCTCCTACATGTTGATGCCGGTCTACACAGGTGAGTGCACTGATAAGTAAGAGGTTTAACTCAAGAAGGTTTTAATTTTAGCCTCCTTACAGTAACAAGACTAGCGTTAGTTCATCTGCCCCAGCGGCCGTTGGTAATCCTCTTTGTATTGTTCCCAGTCAGAGATATGAGTCAATCAAACTACCGTAAATAACAGGTCGCGCACAGGTGCCGATTTCTTTTTGTTTTCCTCCGTGGGTGCTCACAAGTGCACACCCTTTAAAAAAAAAAAATGTTTGCATTTCAGAACCTTAGGAAATGGACAGCGGCCGACACCAACAAACACACCATACTAAAGCCGTAAAGTAGGCTATCTTTCAACTCAGGACAGCGCCACTTCTCACAGATACAGATAGGATTGGGGATGAGAAAGTTTAATCAGCTTCGTGGGAAATTATAAATCAATGCCACCGTCATGACCAATCACACTATGACAGACGCTCCACTAAGCACCGCTGCAATGTTTAATATTAAATGAATGTAAAAATGAACTGGCAGTCTGGCACACGTGGGTTCTCATTATTTTCGGCACCTATGAGGTTGCGCAACTGTGAACGTTGTAATTTGGCATGCGGATGAGAGAGTGCTTCAGCATTTCAACCAAGATTTCAACACATCAATAACTCTCTTGCACACATATTGCCAGCGTGCCATTGGTTAAGGTCCCGCGTGCCCTAGGTTGCCGACCCCTGATCTAAACACAACCAGTTCTGGAGTGACATTTCTATCACTAGAGAGGCAGAGAGGCTCTTCCTATAGATCACAACACTCAGTCTCTGTGTGTATTGGTGCATTATGCATCTCATGCATCATGTCAAATAAAGCAAGTAGTGCTTTATTGTCTCAGAAACGTACATTACAGCACACTGCAATGGAGAAGTGTAGGGAAGCAGTTATTCACTAACATTGCAGACAGCATGTACACTGTATTAATATAGTATATCAGTGCAAGTGGATGACATTACTAGATATAATATAAATAAACAAGGGGACAAGTAGCAAAAGGCAGTGCAATATGAGTGTGGTGTCAAACGTTCATAGCAAATTTAATAATAATAATAAAAATAATAATAATAATAATACATTAAAAAAAACAGTGTAGCAGCATGTGGGAGGAAGTGCAGAAGTTTTTGGGCTTTCTTGGCCAGGTTCTGTTGGTGTCGATAGATCAAGATGGGTCATCTGTGGTTGTTGAGAGATATGATGTTGTCCTGTCTGTGTGTTAGATGAACAAATTAATTATATTCAGATAAATAAACACAGAAAGCGCACATTACCAGAGAATTTTAAATCACATTTTTCATCTTGACATTTGTATTAAGATACTAGCCACCTTAAACATGCTTGACAAGACTACTGCACTTCTGACCACAATTTCTTTTTTAAATTTTGAGAAATAGCTCAAAAACAGCAATCTTTAACTAAAACATTTTCCACCATATTCCATCTTATACCTGTTAAGCCCAACCACTGATTCTGCGCTCTGCATTCGATGATGGGCCCGAATAACCAAGGAGAGCGTCTCATCTACTCCCAGCTGTATGCCTAATATGCAATAAGAATCAGTATGTTATTGACAGTCATAGAAAAAGGAAAAAAGAAAAGCTTTCAAAATGTGAGACACTGACAGCAGGTTAGCTGCTTTTTGCAGCAGAGGACAAGATGGATGAGAAGCCTCTCATCCATCTTGTCCTCTGCTTATCCGCTGGAGGGACCTTGTTGCCTCAGAGGCCACGAATCATCAAAGCTGTTACAAACGCTACACATCTTATCTTTGTAAAAAACACACTCAAGGTTCTGAAGACAACCCATACCAGGCAGGCTATGACCATTTCTGTAAGTCAGTGGTGGAAGAGAGGCTATTGAAGAAGCGCGAAGTTCTCAGACTGTCCCGGCTAAATGAGCTTTTCAAGGCAATAGTTAAAGAAAGAGAGGACACTGACATTTCAGCATACACAGTCTGTCGTTTAAAGACTAGGCTTCAAAAGTCACATCTTTGCCTAAAGTTTTTGAAGTCATCAAAAAATGATTTAGTATTTGTTGAAGACTTGTGTGCTGAGGAGGTTATCCCTGATGTAGCAACACAGCAGTCATCATCATCAGACCAAAGTGATGACGGCCATGAGGAAGACACTGAACCAAGCCGGGTTGTGGAGGGATAGACTTATGAGAGACTTCTGTATCATGCAGCCATCACGCATGTCTCTTAAGGAGATCATACAGGACAAATGCACATACAGCTAAATTGCCATGGCCACCAACAGCCCAAGACCTCAACATTGATACTGCCTTGAGAATGATACCACCTGAGTTGTACAATGTTATTGCTTGGATAACAGGTACAACTTCAGAGTTTCAATCCTGTGTTCAGCATGTCAGTGTTGGTGTGAATGAGAAGCCAATGTGCCAAGATATCATGAATCTTGCCATGAGATGAAGGTGGCTCAAGCCAAAGCACACTGCGCTAGCCAAATCTCTGCAACTCTTGTTTGGGACAACAATGACTTTGGTGAGGAAACGCTGTCAGGAAAGGGCTCAACGCATAACACCAACAGCATCATAATTCAGAAGCCCACCTCCAGTGATGTACCTACCTCTGAATTTGTATCACTGCAGAAAAGCCGGAAAAGGTCCCTTCAACCTCCTCCTATCCAAATTGACATCTTTACAAGAGGAAAAAGGGCCGGTCCAGAATGTTTTAGGTCTAGAATTGAAGTTGGATGTGAGATCTACATTCCTGTGCAGGCGACAGCAAGGACAATTGACAGTGCTTACTTCTTCATGAAGACTCAAGAAGTCCAAAGAAGTGTTCTTCCTGGATGGACTGGCTACAATACACTGCTGCAGAGAGGTGCAATTCCACCACAATCTAACATCGGTTACCTGCCTGTCATTGATGCCAGTCCAACAGACTTAAACACAGTGCACACCATCCTTACACGTTCCATAGCTATAGCAGACAAACTAAAGCTGAATGAAATTGTATTAGTAATGGATCAGACCATATATTCGAAAGCCCAAGAGATTCGTTGGACAAACAAAACATTTCAGGAACAACTCGTCCTTTAAATGGGGGAATTTCACACAGCCATGGCGTACCTGGCCTGTATTGGGAAGCAATTTGGAGATGCAGGATTTCAGGATGTCATGATAGAAGCTGAAGGTATTGCTGCAGGATCTGTGGAGGGAGTCATATCTGGACATCAATACAATCGAAGCATGCATGCACACAAATGAATGTGTGAAGCCCTACAGAGACTTCGCTGGCAGGCATACCTGGACATTCTGCCGGAAGATGGACGTGAAGCTGCTGTCAAGACTGCTGTTGATCTGCAGACAGCTTTCCCTGGTGAAGAATTTGATGATCTGGTAATGTCTGGGAACTTTCAAAAGGTAATGAAAGGGTATGAAGATTTCATTAAAGACAACACTTTTGTCTTTTTTTCCACTTTTGGTGCACATACATTTCAGTGGTTGAAGATCTTCTCCTCTTCATCAGAGGAACACGAGAGGCAAACTGGACTCTCCACCTATCAAGTGTGCGTTGCATTTAATGTAAATGGATGGACACTCACGCACCATGAATGTGCAGCTATCAGTATGGAGTGCAAAGACATGGCCGGGCACAGCCCCACAGCAAACCAACAAGCTGAACTTGATGACACGCGCAGAGAATGTGATGAGAGGGATGTAAAGAACATCATATCCACCATTCAGAACATGATTAATCCATTTGATCCTTCCATCGATCAAAAGGTCCTTTACCATATTTTATCTTTAACATCTGGAGAGAAAGCCTTATTAGAATTCTATGAAAAGAGGCTACAAAGTAATGAGGTAGGCATTTATCAGCCCATAAAGAAAATGAAGCTCAAGATCTTCAAAGACACTGCAACTACAACAGTAACAAAAGCAAAAGGTAGAGAGATATCCCTAAAAGCAGACTGTGATCTTTTTGCCAGATTAATTGTAGTTGGGACCTCAAGAAAAATTGACATGAGTGAGATGCTTGTACATAGGTTAGGGCCCTTACCTGCTGCACTAGCTCATTTTGATGGCTCTCTGATGAAAACGGACAAAGCAAAGCTTTTGCACTTCCTGGAAGCTGTTGTACACCCACCAGCAACAGTGGGCAACGTTCCTGAGGGCTCCACATGGGTGTGGGATGCTATGGCGCTTGTACAAGTGATGAAACCCCAACCGACTTTCGGGATGTTTGCTAATGGTGCTCTCAGGCTGATTGTCAGTGTGGCCAAAGCTAGCAAGTCCAAAGTAATCCATTTTGTACCAGACACCTACAAAGTCATGAGCATCAAGACCGAAACAGACGTGCAGTGAAGGGTTGAAAAATTACCAAAATATATTCTGAAGACCAAAGGACACCAAAGCAATGGGCAAAGTTCTTGGCATGTGGGGAAAATAAGGACAATCTCCTACAATTTTTCTTTGATAGATGGTGTACATCTGGAGGGCACATGATTGAGGACCTGACTGTGATCGTTGCACATGGAGGAGAGTGCCATGCTCAAAAAAAAACCCAGATACAACTGATTTGGAAGCCCTGCCAATGCCAGAGCTGTTCACGACGCAGGAAGAAGCAGACACCAGACTACTGCTACACTGTTCTCATGCTGCTGATTACAGCAGGTATATTATTATCAGAAGTCCTGACACTGATGTGTTTGTACTGGCCCTCGCTTTCTACAAAGACATTGGAGCACACCTGTATTTCCAGACAGGGAAAGGAGGAAATTCTCACACAGTCGAAGTCCAGAAGATCCATAACCAGCTGGGAGCGATAGTCTGCGATGCACTGATTGGTCTTCACTGTTTCACTGGTTGTGACACTGTCAGCTCCCTGTATGGCATAGTAAAGGTGAAGGCGATGAAGGCACTTCTATCCAATCAAGAGCACTGCAACACATTCCAGAGAATAGGCACAACTTTCACTGTGACCAGAGACCTCTATGAGGCAGTGGAGGCCTTCACATGCGAGATATATGACGTAAAAGATGCAAAAGTGTCAACCAAGCAAGGTGGCACGTTTAGGTCTGAGAAATGTCTCGAAAGGAGCCTTCCTCCTAATCAAGACTCCCTTCAGCAACACATTCAGCGTGCCAACTACGAGGCTGCAATAAACAGGTACATGACCAAGAAACAGAAAAAAATAAAATGGTTTACAGCTAATATGTAACTCTAAAGATAAAAAACTAAATCAGAAACATAATTCTGATATAGTAGGTTAATAGGCCAAAGTTATCTTTTCATTTTTTTCATTCTACAGGAGAAGTCTACGAAAACAACCTGAAATACCCCCACCAGTACAGCATGGATGGAGGATGGAGGGAGAACACCTGGTAGTGCACTGGATGATACTGCCCCCAGCACCACAGAGTGTCTTAGAGCTGGTGCACTGCCAATGCAAAATGTGTGGGAGGGAACTGCACCTGCAAAAGGCATAAGCTAGCATGCACAGAATTGTGTCATTGTATGAACTGTGACAATCTACCATAATTGGCTCAATGACCAGAGATGGGAAGTAACAAAGTACAAATATCTTGTTACTGTACTCAAGTAGATTTCAAATATTTTTACTTTGCTATTTATTTTTGTAAAGACTTTTTACTTTTACTCCTTACATCAAACAAATTCAGTAACTTGATTTAGTGTAACAGTGCTGTAGTGACGTTAACGTTACTCAAGGCCGTTCTTGTCTCAAATCAATATGATTTTGGGCTAATGTTAACATAAAGGCCGTTTTACAGTTGTGCGTAGGCGCCACCTAGAGCTCTCGCTGTAGCCTATGTGAGTGGCCTGATATTTATACCTGTGCGCTGGTGTGTGCGTCGAGCCGGTATGTGTGTGTGTGTGGGGAGTGTGTGATAGAGCGAGGGAGAAGTGAGAGAGTGACAGCGATTAGCTTTGGAGCAAGGACTCTAGAGTCATAGTGAGAGAAACAAACTGTCTCCCATGTGTTTTCTGACTACAGTGTGAAATCTGGAGCAGGAGAAGTTAACCCTCTCCTTGATTTCATGTTGTTTATGGAGAAGGAGAACCAGGAAATGAGCAATGAAATGCTACCACGCCACGGCCAAGTGACGTCTAGTTACATTTTTTGAGAGGCGTGCATCAGGCTACGACGTAGAGTCCGGCATAGACGCTACGCCGTTGACTTTACACATGACTATAAAATGGCCTTTAATGTCTCAAACCTCTCAGATGTAAGTTAGAGGACTCCTGTTTGAATTCTCACAGAATCACAACTGAATTCATATCTTGCAACTCAGTCATAATTATATTAACCTGGAGTCCCAGCCTCTGTCACAATAATCATATATAGCTATGTAAAGTTTTAGGCCTATTGGCAGACATCCATTTAAAATGTAGGCAATGGCATATAAAGAGCCTTTTTTTCCATGTCCACTGAAGTTTCTCAGCCTGTACTCGAGTAACATTTGTGTGGTCCAGGTAGCTTTGCATAAAAAAAGGGATGTCATTCGCAAGGCTACTTTTACTTGTATACTTTAAGTACATTTCCAAGCCTTTACTTTGTTACTTTTACTTGAGTAAAGAAGGTAAATCAGTACTTCTATTTTAACACTCAATACTTTTACTTCAATATGGGAAGTGAGTACTTTTTCCATCTCTGTCCATGACTACCACTATAAAGTTGATTTGAAATCATTTCTTCGTTTTGGTTTGCACTCTTTTTAGCTGAAAATTAGTCTAGCTTACTTGTAGCCTAGTTAGCTTGTTATAACCAACCTGCACAAACTGTCAACCCCCCCGTGATTCTCCCTTATTTAGACTTATTTCACAACGTCTTCCCGTTTAAATATTTTCCCGTAATTATTCCGTATTTTAATACTCTTTGCTTAGTTCACTGTGCATGCACCGAATTATTATTTGGGATTAGCCTACGCAACGTAACGTTAGCTAGCTAGCTAGCTTTACTGCTGCACTACAAACATTCTTTCATGGATACTGTTCTCATCAACGACAACGCATATAGTCACGGCGAAGTATAGCTTACAGTCTTACATACAACTTATATGAAAAACATTAAGATATAGGGGTGTATAAGCATTACAAAAATCTTACCTTGATGTTGTCTTGCCGAGATTCACCGGTCTCTCCAGGTTGGGTTGTAGACCCATGGCCGCCGGTTCAATGAATAACGTGACTGGCCAAATCAATTCCACAAGGTAACAACACAAGCTTTGATTGGATCTCACTCCGGCCAACGGTTGTGATCAACTAGCAAAATTAAATCTATTGTTATACTTTAATGTGCAACATTTGGCGTTGGAAACAATCGGTAATCTTTTTGTGAATTATTCATACAGCCAAATAAAAAAAATGAGCCAGACAGCTGATGGGTAACTATCAAATCAAAAACTAAACGAGATAGACGGACTGCCACTGCCTACAAGTGCAAGGCCAGTTAGCCATAACTGGTTTAAAATGGTGTGATTTCATCACATCCACACAAAGTGACCTCACAGTAGAGCGAATTTGGCTTGACGAGTCGCTGATCAGTGAAATGAAAGATAAACTTGATATATTTTATTTTGGCACATATATGGAAACATACCTGAAATTAAAGTAACTCTATACAGCCACTCCACCCCCTCGTTTACCAAAGCAAAATGATCCTGTTGTAAATTTCAATGTTGCATGTTTTATTTTTTTTAAGATTATTTTTTGGGGCTTTTCCCTTTAATAAGTAGTGACAGGGGATAGACAGGAAAGGGGGAGAGAGATGGGGGGATGACATGCAGCAAAGGGCAGCAGGTTGGATTCAAACCTGCGCCGCTGCAGGACTCAGCCAA
Source organism: Perca flavescens (assembly GCF_004354835.1). Taxonomy (NCBI): domain Eukaryota; kingdom Metazoa; phylum Chordata; class Actinopteri; order Perciformes; family Percidae; genus Perca; species Perca flavescens. The sequence continues at coordinate 30,477,465 of NC_041350.1, forward strand.
CATGGGGTGAATGTTCTTAATGGGTGAGCTAGAGGCCTCCCCTGCATGTTTTTAGCTGCATTTTTAGCTATTCAGTTGACATTATAAGATGGCGAGCATAAATTCATGCACAACTACTAAGATGGCGAGCATAACACACAATCCAAGACTATTTATGCTGCACACAGATGGAACCATCTTTCTGATGATTTTACTGTAAATGTGCTTCAAGTTAAACAACTTTCAAATCTAAATGAAAAAACTGTGCTGTTCTCCTGTGACTTCAATTGATGCGTTTCTCAAGTCTGTGGGTACAATCAAGAGACAGGGAACTTACATTTTTGGAACTCAATATAAAGAAACTAAATTAAAGTAAAACTATAAATCCACTCCACCCCCCACACACACACATACATGGGATTTCTTTCTGATTTTTTAAATTTATTTATGAAAAGGACAGACCTACCCTCTAAACATCTCTCTCACACACTCTCTCTCTCTCTTTCTCTCACACACACACACACACACACACTTGTAATTGTCCATTAACAAATTGTAAATTAAATATATGTAAATATAAATGTAATGAGTGTATGATTTTTTTTTTATGTCATGTTATTGTATTCATTTTCACTGAAATTTCATGTTTAAGTCATGTTTTAATGCAATAAATTGTAAACCAAACAAATCTAAATCATTCACTGGTAATGAACATTCAATTAACAGTTGAACAAATATATCTTACAGTATGTTCTAGCCTATGTTAAGGGTTTGACACTGGGACATCAGCCTTCACATCCAGAGGGCCTTGGTAGTTTGACATTAAGCAACAAGTTGCTCACAGCTGATTGACGGACCCTGAAAGGGTCAACGGAATGGTTGTGTCCCAGATATGATATTCCTTCACTCTTCTGATGGCTCTCTCCACCAGGATTCTTAGTCGGGCGATGTTCTGGGTTTTTTCTGTGTCCCCTTTGCTGAACCTGGTTCCTCTTTTGAAGGGGGGATTATGAGGGTTGCCCCAACATCAGACAGCATCTGGTCAATGACAAAGCCTTTATCAGCCAGGCACGCATCTCCAGGCTCAAACAGGCAGAGGATCCCTGACTGCCGTGTAATTTCGGTTTGATATTGAACCTGTGAATAGCTGTGAGATAAAGGTGATATCACCACATGGGGCAATGCCAATTAGACCTTTGGTCTAATAGTGTTAGTGTTCTTGTAGGAGGTGAGTGATTATAGCGCCTCACATCTGAGTTCTGTGAAATCCAGAATAACACGCACGTTTGGGCAGTACTGTGCAAACTTTGGTGGCATTGTTGCTTGCACCTGTTCCCTCGTCAGTGGCACAGTATCTGGGTCAAAGACGAATAAGGGTTTAAAATTTAAAAGAAAATGTAAATTCAAGAACTTTCTATTTTTATTACAGACATGAAAATCACTCACCTTTTGGCGAAATTCGCCGTTTTGAAACCAAAATAGGTGACCTACGTGAATCGTGTAGATTCGATGAGAAAATGTTTTTGGGGGGGGGGGATCAGGTTTGTTTCGATGCGCTGGATTCAACCAATCATCGAACTTCCACCTACCAATGAAACGATTTCTAGCCAATTAGATGCAAAGTAGGGCGGGTCTTTGCCGAAATGTGCCCATAGAAGTGCCGGTATGGTCTCCGTGGTAATGCGGCTAAAAAAATGGAGGCAAAGTTTATCAAACTTGGAGCATGTAGATACAGGCAGGTTTAGTTGAGAATGTAGTTAAAAACGCTGTGCATGAATAGAGGACAAGAGGAAAAGGAGACGGGAAGCCGTTTAGCACTTGGTGTCTCAAACTGAGGGAGCCGGGTGCTTCTGCAGCGCATGTTGAAGGAAGACCCTGGACGACACCAGCGGTAAGACAGGGCTGGCTAGTCATTAGATGCTAGTCATTAGATGCTAGTCATTAGATGCTAGTCACAAAGCTTCGGTCCGTGCATTCTGTCATACGAGTACGTTACCGGCAACGACTGCTACCATTGTGACTGTTCCTTTACTGACCGTGATACAAACAATACGTGTGCACCAGGGGCGTAGGCAGTAATGGGCCAGGGCGGCACTGGCCCGCCCACTTTACTCACTGGCCCGTCCAGCCAAGTTTGATCAAAATATGTTTTGTTATGAAAAATATTCAACTATATATATTATAGTTGTGTGAGTTTAATGTGTATTTTCTTCTGATTAAAACAAAACTATTTAAACCAAACAATCAAACAATTTCGGAACGTAGTTGGTTGCTATGGTAACAACAGGCAGACTCTCCGGGCTGCCTTCAGCAGCTAACGTTAGCTAGCTGGCTGTTTAGACAATGTAGCTAGCTACCACGGATGTGTTAAGCAATGTACTGTTAAAAGTTACGGCGACAATAATGGCTTCTCTTTAAAGTGGTATGGACAGTTTTCTTGGATGGAATCCAGTGGAAATAAGGATGAGCTTTTCTGCAGCATGTGCAGACATTTCCCCAGCGGAGCTGACAGCCAATCAGAGAGAGAGGAGGCCCTCTCTCTCTGATTGGCTGCCCCCTACAGAGGTAACATTAAGTCAAACGGGTTTCATGCTTCTTGTGTTATTAATTAAGTAACCTAGCTAACCTAGTAACCTTCCTATTTAGTAAGAAATGGTGAACACTGATGATGGCTTCTAGCTGAAATGGGTTTGTGTTTTGCCCACATTAAATAAGAAGAGAACTTATCTGTGAGTGATGTCATTTTTAGTTTTCTTTGGTCCTGTCACTGCCGTGGACTTAATACACTGTCTAAGATTTGGCGCCTTGCTGGTCACTTTTCATTATATCTTTTATAATTTAGCTAAACAATGCTTGGCTGGAAGTTTTCATTCTTTGATTTTCTTTTACTGCTGGTAGCCATTTGCTGCTCATGATCTGACCGTAGTCCTGAAGCAACAATGCTGTTGCATTGTTACATGCGATTTCTGTCTGATGTAGGATATTCTATGTCCTGCAGTATGTAAACGCCTTCTCTGCGGTGTGGGTTCATGTTTAGTTGCCACTTTGTGCAATAAAATGGTTAATTTTATAACAGTGCTGTGCAGAGCCAATGCTGCTGTTTCTGCTGGTGCAAATATATTTTAGCCTGAATATGTTACAATCTACAAGTTTTTGTCTATATTGTTGTGTACAAACATTTTAGACTGAGCATGTTGTAGACAGTACTGTTATTGCCGTTGTAATGCAGTATGTTGGAAGGTAAAATCGTTGCTGTTTTTTTCAGTTAGTCCTTTTTGCTACTTCGTCTTTTTGAAAATGGCCCACCCACTTTTGTACTGGCCCACCCAAAATACTATTTCCGCCTACGCCCCTGGTGTGCACGTTCATAGCAGAACATGATTTGTCATTAACGATGGCCACTGTGTAAAAGCTATGTGAAGCCCAAACTGCCTTGACAAAGCTGTCTGTTTGGAATCAGCATGGCAGGTATTTAAACATAACGGCCTTGTCCCAGAGTTTAGACGTCTAGCTATATGAAACGTTTTTAATAAATGTACATGACAACTAATATATAAATTCACTTTTTTGATGATGACTTGGCCAAAGTAGTAAAATTTAGTTTTCACAATGATTAATTGTAGGATTATGATATTAGGGCAATATGTAAATCCACATTGACTCTTTTATACATATGGTTGGAAGAAGTAAAAATGTATCTTGTTTTTTTTTCTTTTTTAGTTTTTAAAAATTATGACTTATTATTGTGTAATGTCAGAAGGACTTTAACTGTTTTGCTAGTCAAATTAACTTTAATGAGTGCATATTGAAATATTACACAGTTGGTTGGCAAAAAATGCATCTCACATAACTCACTGACCGAAGCACTCAGAGATGTGGGACGGGCGCCAATGGAAAGCTTTCAAAAAGTTCTAACACATATGTCTCCCCCAGCAGGTGGCGCCCTTCTGGAGCAAACTCTGCAATGGAAGGGGTTATAGGTGAAGGTGTCAGCCGATCACAACGGTGCCATGCGGGTCTCTCTAAGTCAAAGGGTTCAAAAGTAATGGGGGCCAAAAGTCATTCCAAATTCTCATCTATTTAATTGAAATCTGGCAGCACTTCAAAGGCTCATATTTCAAAAACAATGAGAGGTACCAGGCTGACTCCTATACGAAATGGAAGCCTGGAGATTGCTGCATCCAACACAGGTCGCTGTAACACTCTACTTACATGTACCGATACGTTATCAGGCCGGAGAGTGCTTCCACATTCTCACTCAGGAACATCTGGATTTATTGCAACGGCTCATAGTTCAAAGACCGTTGACAAACTATACTATACTATTTATTTCTAACTTTTTTCGACATACTATAATGTGACTTTTTGTCACTTTCAAAATACTATACTATGACTTTTTCCCCTTTTTTCTACATACTATACTATGACTTTTTCGACATACTATACTATGACTTTTTTCCACTGTTTTTAACATACTATACTATGACTTTTTTTGCAATACTATGACTATTTTCCACTTTTTTCCACATTCTATACTATAACTTTTTTCGACACAATATACTATGACTTTTTTGTCACTTTCTTAACATACATACTATACTATGACTTTTTTTCCACACACTATACTATGACTTTTTTCAACATACTATACCAGGGCTCCTGACTAACTTTTTCCCTTGGTTGCACTGGTGTGCCTAACTTTTTATTTAGGTGCACAAGCACAAAATGTAGGTGCACACAAATTTTTCCTCACGTCGCCGTTAACGCTGAATAGCAATACACGATATATAGCTATATAGATTTTTTTACAAAGTGGGCTAAATGTTCAGTTTTAAGTCAAAGCCACTTTTCACAAGATCTTTTATTAAAACAGATTGTGATTAAAATAAAATTTAAAGACATGGTTACAAGTTTGAAAATATACAGCTGCAACACATGTAAATGAAAGTTATCTGAAATAAATAGCCTAGGATATATTAAAAAATATATATATCTCTGAGAAAGCTCCCCTTCACTTGTTTTCAACAACAATAACAGACTGATTAAAAGAGAAAGAGGACGCCTGGATAGCTCAGTTGGTAAATTTAGAGGTTTGACTCCGACCTGCGGCCCTTTCCTACATGTCATTTCCCCCCCCCTCTCTCTCCCCTTTCATGTCTTCAGCTTTCCTATCAAAATAAAGGCTGAAATCTTAAAAAAATTAAAATAAAACAGACAGAAAGACAGAGGAGAGAGGGGGAGAGTGATGGACTGAAGCGTGTACTAGGCTACTCCCAGAGTGACGGCTGACTCATTATGAGCGGGTCCAGCACGGGTCGAATAGGCTTTGGCGGGTCAGCGGCGTTACACACGTCTCGTGTAGGCTATGAAATGTCTGTATCGTCCCTTTTTATGAACTATGATATTCTGGCCATGGGTCACATCTCTCGCCCAGGTCCAGCAGGCTCCGTCTTAGACACTATTACTCAACCAACTGAAGTTAGTTCCATTCAATAACTTCTTTTTCGCCGTGGCTGCCGCAATAACAGAGAGTTATCCACGGGAGACACTGGTACCAATACAGGTTTCCTCTCATACTCAACAATATACAGCTGTGTTAATAATACAGGTTTCCTCTCATACTCAACAATATACAGCTGTGTTAATAATACAGGTTTCCTCTCATACTCAACAATATACAGCTGTGTTAATAATACAGGTTTCCTCTCATACTCAACAATATACAGCTGTGTTAACAATTCAAACTGTAGACAATGGCAGCATGTGGACCGGCAGCACTGTGTCTCTCCATGTTGCGGGGGAGCTGTGTGTGAGTGAATGGGGGGGGGGCTGCGTGGAGGAATGGGTCATGTAACGCACCATTAAACCATATCGATATCCATGACATTGCTTCGTTGGTGGAGAGGCAGCGGATGTGAGGACGTTAGGTGCACCGGTGAGACCTGGGAAACATCATGTGGGACCAAATTGGTCACACTCTAGAGCCCTGTATACTACGACTTTCACTTTTTTTCAACATACTATGACTTTTTTTTCATTTATTTCCGAGATACTATGACTTTTTTCCCCGACACACTATACTATGACTTTTTGACATGCTATACTATGACTTTCGGCATACTATATTACTTTTTTTTTTTTTATTTCCGACATAGTTCAAGTTCATTTATTTATATAGCACATTTAAACAGCCGCTAGACAGACCAAAGTGCTTTACAGAGCTAGCATAAAAAAAAAAAAAAAAAAAAAAAAACAGCAAGACAGAGCGTAAAATACATAATAAAAACAAGGCTACGAGCAACCTTAAAACAATTTCAATTCAATTTATAGTATCAAATCATAACATAGGTTATCTCGAGACACTTTACAGATAGAGTAGGTCTAGACCACACTCTATAATTTACAAAGCCCCAACAATTACAGTAATTCCCTCAAGAGCAAGCAGTGCGACAGTGGCGAGGAAAAACTCCCTCTTGGGAAGAAACCTCGGACAGACCCAGGCTCTTGGTAGGCGGTGTCTGACGGGCCGGTTGGGGGTGTGATGAACAGTGGCGATAATAGTCAAATTAATAATGGAACAGTGACTGGATGTAGCAGGAAGCTGCAGGGTTCGTCAGGAAGCAGCATGACATTGCAGGGCACCGCTGAGCTCAGCAGGGAGTGCAGCAGGACCACGGCAACAGCTGGAACCAGGATCTTGGTGCCAACGTTCTCCAAAGAAATAAGCTGGGTGAAAAAACAAAGACTCCGGGGAGTAAACTCCCCAGAAGCTAGGATTAGTAACAAGCATTTCTGGGACGGGATACACACAAATAGTAATAGTAAGGGAGAGGAGAGAGCAGCTCAGTGTGTCAAAGGAAGGAAGGAAGTCCCCCGGCAGTCTAGAACTATAACAGCGTAACCATAACAGCGTAACTAAGAGAGACAGGTCATAAGGAGAGGTAGCTTTTTCGGGCTTAGAACTCTCCCCCTGCAGGATCGGGCTTGGCTGGCCTGCCTCCCTCTACTTTGTTATGTATTATTAATCTAACAATTATGAAGAGAAACAGGTGGGCCAGTTAGGTGAACACTGCAACTCCTCACTCCCTAACTATAAGCTTTATCAAATAGAAGAGTTTTAAGTTCATTCTTGAAAGCGATTACAGTTTCTGCCCCCCGAACCCAGATCGGGAGCTGGTTCCATAGGAGAGGAGCCTGATAACTGAAGGCTCTTGCTCCCATTCTACTTTTAGAGACTCTAGGTACCACAAGTAACTCTGCATTCTGGGAGCGCAGTGCTCTAGTAGGACAATAGGGTATTAGGAGCTCTTCTAGATATGATGGTGCTAGACCATTTAGAGCTTTGTAGGTCAAGAGAAGGATTTTAAACTCAATCCTGGATTCAACAGGAAGCCAGTGCAGAGAAGCTAATACAGGAGAAATATGATCTCTTTTCTTAGTTCTTGTGAGAACACGCGCTGCAGCATTCTGGATCAGCTGGAGAGTCCTAAGGGACTTATTGAGCAACCTGACAGTAGGAAATTACAATATTCCAGCCTGGACGTAACAAATGCATGGAATAGTTTTTCAGTGTCGTTTTGAGACAGGATATTCCTAATTTTGGCAATGTTACGAAGATGAAAAAAGGCTGTTCTTGGTTTGTTTTAGATTGGCATTAAAGGATATATCCTGATCAAAAATAACTCCAAAATTTCTGACAGTAGTGACACTGACTCAAATATACAAAAGGACAACTCAAATAGGAAATCAATATGCTAATGAGAATAAGTAGGTTTTTACCAACGACTTGAAGATAGCAAGGTTGGGGGCTGTTCTAATCTCTAGAGGCAGGCTGTTCCACAGACGAGGCCCTGCCTCCCTTCTCTGCTTTAGTCTGGCACGAGGGGCTACCAGCAGAACCTGGTCGTGTGATCTTAGGCTTCTGGTAGGAGCGTACGGATGAATAAGTTCGGATAGGTAAACTGGAGCCAAGTTATGTAGAGATTTGAAGACAAAGAGCAGGATTTTGAAATCTATTCTCTGTCAAACGGGCAACCAGTGTAGAGATTTGAGAATAGGGGTGATATGGTCATATTTGCGACAGTTAAAAATAAGTCTGGCTGCAGCATTTTGAACTAACTGAAGACGGGCAATTTGGGAGCCAGATATACCACAGTAGAGTGAATTGCAATAATATAGCCGGCACGTGATGAACGCATGAACAGCCAATTCCAGAGTTCAGGCGGTGAGAAAGCCTTTGATTTTAGACAATAGGCAAAGTTGGAAGAAACCGGAACTGATTACCGATGAAATACGTTTATCAAATTTTAACGACTGGTCCACAAGAACACCCAGGTTCCGCACTCCTGCAGAATTAAAAGCAGAAAGACTCCCCAAATCTAAGCTTGTACACTGGGACCTTTCACTCGGGCTAAAAACAATGACCTCGGTCTTATCGCCATTTAAATAGAGGAAATTTTGAGCCAGCCATGCCTTCACCTCCTCTAAGCAAAGCAGGAGAGAGTTTAACGCAGCTGGGTTATTTCTACTGATTGGCATGTAAATTTTAGTGTCATCCGCATAAAAATTAAATGATACATCATATTTCCTTAAAATAGTGCCCAAGGGCAGCATATAAAGAGAAAATAGAGAGAGAGCCAGAATGGAGCCCTGTGGAAGACAACAGGACAAAGGTGCCATAGAGCTGGAGAAGTTGCCCATCTTTACTGAGAACCTTCTATCAGAAAGGTAAGACTGGAACCAATTTGGAACTGAGGCTTTGAGGCCTACCCAGGTCTCAAGTCTAGCTAACAGAGTAGGGTGGTCAATGGTGTCAAAAGCTGCCGAAAGATCTAGGAGAACTAGAACAGGATCTCCAGAATCAGTAGAAATGTAGACGTCATTTAGCACTCGCAGGAGAGCGGACTCAGTGCTGTGTGCAGTCCTAAACCCAGATTGAAAAACCTCATAAATACAGTTGTTAGACAAGAAGCGTTGAAGTTGGTCCAACACAATTTTCTCCAACAATTTAGAAATGAAAAGGTAAGACTGAAATGGGCCGGTAATTATTTAAAACAAGAGGATCCAGTGAAGGCTTCTTGAGTAGGGGAGTGACCGTAGCCACTTTAAAATCGGCTGGAACGGAGCCCGTGTTAAAGCACTTGTTCATGAGGAGATACCATACCTGGACCCACAGAGTCAATGATTAATTTGAAAAATCTCGGTTGAATGATATCATTAGGGCAAAATGAAGGTGTTAGCTTAATGCTCACACCCTTCAGTGTCTGGAGGTTGATAGGATCAAAAACCTCCCAAACGCCAGCAGCAATGGACATAATTGAGGGGAGAGTTAGACTAAAACTGACACTAAGTCTTAATTTAGTGATTTTGTTAGAAAGAAATCTCTGGAAGTCTTCACATAGATCATCTGAGGCAACTGACAACAGGTGGATTTACAACAGACTGAATGACATGAAAACAGGACCTTTGGATTAGAGTGATTAGATTCAATTAAATTCAAAAAATATGCAGCTTTAGCTAACTTAGCAGCATTCTGATATGCTGTAAGAGAGTCTTTGAATATTTGGAAGGAGACAGTTAACCTATCCCGTTTCCATTTGCGTTAGGCCTTTCTACAAATTTCTTTGGTGGTGAGTGTCAGAGTTTTGCCAAAGAACAGATTTTGGTTTTGATTTGTAAGGCTTGAGAGGAGCAGTCACATTAGCTACCTTAAGCCAGGCAGAGTTAAGGAGGCTAAGATGTTGATCTACATCCAGGTCAGATAATAGTTGATCCAAGTGTAAATGTGAGCATAGTTCAGTAAAGCACAAGTCAAAGTTTGTGCTGAACTGAGGAGAGTAGCACCGCGACATAACAGGACATACTATAGGGTTACTTTTTTCAAAATACTATGACTATCGTTGAAAAACTATACTATAGCCCTATTCACACGGGATAAGTATTATCTAGGGACCTCGTGTGAATTATAAATTACCCACCCACGTCGGATTTTCATCTGGCGCATTCGAACGGGATAAGCAAAGCCTGCGATTGTACTCAAATTTACTGACATTAAGCAGCAGTAGAAACATGGGCGTGGGTAGCTCTGCTACGTGTGTGGTCAGATCTCGAGGACACACACAATCTCAACCGGGTAGTCAGTCATCGTCTGAACCTCTCCTTTTTCCTCTCTCTCCCTTTTTTCTCCGGGTGGTGTCAAGCAGGGTCCGGTTAGATGGATAAAACCAGAGACTATTTAGAAGAGACATGCCACTTCCTCAATCCAACTATATAAGGAAAACCCGTAACGGCAAAGATGGCGGTTGTATGCACATGTCCCACCCCTCCCGCTGGAAAGCCAATCATCTGCTTTTTAACAGTCAAGCTGGGAAACATTTAAGCCTATTGTCTGGTTCCACTGACGCATGCGCACAGTTGAGGTTTTCCGACAGCGGAGACCTACTAAACCAGCCTAACGGTAAGTAACGTTAAAAGACTAGACTACCTGTGCTAACGTTAGCATCCGAAACAACTAACAGGCTAATATTAGCAACGCGAAGAAGCTAGCTTCATGACGTAGCATCAGTTATCAACACTCAAGCTAACGTTAGCGCATTAACGTAAGTGTTAAAAACAAGAAAATATTGTATTGTACACTGATAACAATGACATTGAACATTTGTTTAAGTGCTTGGCCAAAGTCCTTAAATTGTCTCTGGCTTGGCACAACCATAGATATGTATAAAGCCTTAAGGCTTTACACCGGCCTTCTGGATAGAGACGTAAATGAAGTTGGTGTCGTGAACCCTTGCGCATGCGTAGTAACAGTATAACCTGTGGGGAAAAAGGCGTTTTAAACCTTATTTTGGGGCAAAGTCATCAAACTTTATCAGCAATTACAAACATAAAAAATATAGCCTACTTACCGCATGCTGCTATACATGTCATCCATCGCCATCTAATCATTCTTTTTGTCTTCGCACTTGTGGTGGTTTTCATCTTTCTCTTTCTGCAAATTGTATATGATGTATAGCGACAGGACCCAGCACCCAAAACACTGTCAAAACACTCCAACGCACCCTCCATTCTTTGCCAAAGATGGTGTGGCGGGACAAGAATGGACCAGAATCGATTGCAGTGAAAAGCCCACTGGGGGCGCTTTATTTGTTCTTAATACGGCAAAAGAATGAGTGCAGCAGTGTAGCTCCCTTGTGGCGTGGCTAGTGAGTGAATTCTGCTGGGTATGCAAGGTGCAGCAGCGAGCTCACTGGTGAAGTTCAGCAAGGAGAGGACAGGAGACCTTGGATTCCAGCGGAGATTCATCCAGCTCCAGTCGTCCTTTGCTTGGGTTATGGGCTTCCTGGGTGTAGAGAAGCAGAGCAGTGGTTAGCTTCGGTGGCAAACACAGACTCACTTGCTGTTGTTGGTGTTTTACAGCTGGAGGCGGTAATCAGGGGCTGCCAGCCGTGTCTCGTTACAGGCAGGCTGCTGAGCCATGGGCTTGTGTTGCCAAACACAAGGCATATGCCCGGCATGGCAACGATCCACGGGCCATGTGCCCACAATGGATAAAAAGGCACAAAAGAAGGAAATAGGTACCTTGAAAAAACAAAAAAGCCCCGCCAAATCATGGACAAATCAGAGATGCCGATTCGCACGGGACTAATATTATCACAGGACCTCCGTTTTCAGAGAAATATGGTAGGTCATTTGCGGGGGAATTATTACTTTACAAATTACAGACATGACCGATTCGCACGGGATTAAGATCACAACCTCCGCAATTATTACAAATGACTGGAGGTCACCAGGTAATACTTATCCCGTGCGAATAGGGCTTATGACTTTTTGTCACTTTTTTCGACATACTATAATATGACTTTTTTTCACTCTTTTTAACATACTATACTATGACTTTTTCCCCTCTTTTCGACATACTATAATATTAATTTTTTTCATTTATTTCCGACATACTATACTATGACTTTTTTCACTTTTTTCGACATACTGTACAATGACTTTTTTCAATATATTGTAATATGACTTTTTTCGACATACTACATGACGTTCTACTTGTGTATTCAGTATGAGACCATCTTCTTTTTTCATCTTCTGATTCACATTATTGCATTTCAGATGCTTGTTGGGCAGTATGACCAAAACTCCCACAAACTCTTAAAGGGTAACTACCGTTTTTATTTTACTTGGAGCTATTTTCCTTTGTTTCTGTGTCTAAGTGACTGATGGGAACAACAGTCTTTGACAGTGGTCCAGTATTAAGCAAGATCGCTGTAGTCGGCAGCGGCGAAATAAGTTACAATGTAAGTTAATATGGGAAATTGTCCAGCTTGTATTTACCTTCACAAAAGTGCTCATTTTGCCGCTGACAGACTCAGATTATTATTAAGTGTCTGTCAACATTATGGAAAGGTTCCCTACAGAGATAGACATTTTTAAAACCTCTTTGAGACCTTTCTGTTTAACCAGAAACAGCTCTGAGGTCGCTAGCGCTAAACCAACCAGACTCCATTTAAAAAAAACAATACTTTTAGCACGTATAGAGCCAACATATGAAACAACCTAGTCCAGAGGTTCCCAAGATGATTAGCTTGATAAGAAATAAGGAAAAAAAAAACATTGAGATTAAAAGCCGTTGCATGCAAAAAAATCACCAAATCAGTGTGAAGTGGAATGTGCTGATGTTTGTGTCCCACAGATCAGCTGGTGAACGTCTGTGTGTTTGTGATTGATTACAGATTCCAAGTTGATCAAAGTGTTTCCATAATAGCTCCAAATTCTGTCTGATTCCTCCAAAGTCCAAATTTCTAGATTGAATATATCATGACTTATTGAAAATCTCCTTAAAATAGGCAATAAAATACAGCAAAGCAATGCTAAAAGAAGGCTATCTTTTGGTCAAATTTCGGGGACATAACATAAACAGTATATGGTACTGTGAACTCAGGCCTCATGGGACTTTTCACATAGGCTATATGGTATTTAACACTTTGTCATCTGTTTGAGGACAACTTCCTGGTGATAAACCTTGAAATCTTTTGATTTTGAGACACACCGTCTCATTTGGGGAGCATAAATAGGTTTCAAAAGTTTTTCAGAGTATCTAGCCACGGAATTTAAATATACAGTAGCTGTTGTTTCCCACTGAGGTGTCTAACAGAAAAAATGGATATAAGTTGATAAAATATTGATAATCAATCAAGCAAAACTGCCAAATTTTCATTGATTCCAGCTCCTCAAAGTGGAATTGCTATATATCTGTGTAAGGTGTATACATTTTTGCTTTTGGAATATTGGTCTGATAAAAACATACACTTGGAAGAGGTCAGCATGGACTCTAAAATCCATTTTCTGATATTTTAGTGTAATTAGTTGAAAAAAACAATCAATAGATTAATTGATAATGATATAATAATTGTTGGTTCCATCCCTAGTTTCCACTCTCACAGATGCGTTTCCTCAGTCAGCAGTAATATGGTGATTTGTAAGTCAGAAGAATAAAATGTCTTAAATGTGATTTAAACCGGAATGGTGTTACACTAAACTTATATGTAACCTAAGAATCAGAAAAGGATTGATTGTCCCTACCTGGACATCTATAAAAGCTTTTTGTTTTTTATTTAAATTCTTGACAGCTGATGAATTGTAGATTATTTTTACAGTAAATATAGCTTATTGCAGGTTACGGGAAAAAAAAAAGGAGTCTGATATGGTGTCAGTGGAGTACATATAGCTACACATAGTTACGCTGTTCTAGGTAGTAAAGATGTGTGTGTAAAATAAATAAATGATGTACACATTATATACATTACAAATTTTACTGCATCCACTTTCATATAATCTTAACAAACAGAGTTATTTAGTCTCTTTTCCTTCATTTACCGATGTCCGTGTCTCGGCAGGAGGGAGTGGTGCTTCAAAGTTTGCAAAAGTTTATGACACAACTCCAAAATGTCTTTAAAAAAAATGTATTTTGCATATTTATCTGACATTTCCTTCTTCTTCTGCGTTCCAGAAAAAGCAGAAAAGTGTGAAATTCCAACTTCCACAAGGAAAACTTAAAGTAGGAAAATTAGGATTTTTCAAAAAGTTGAGCACAGAGCCCAGCGGGACCCTGCTGCTGCTTTAAAAGCCATTAAACAAACCTCTTATAATCCCTTTTTCTTTTGGGGAAACAATTTATTCATTAACAGAAAACAATGAATGCCCAACCGTTCAAGAGAGTGGAAAGCAAAAATTTTTGAGAAAACCTTTTTAGAACTTTGATTTCAAGATTTGAGGTTCAACAAATTATCATACTAAGACTTAACCTGTAAAAAAAAAGACTATGAAACAACCAAAATATGATCAATTTTGCAGGAGAAAGTCATGGTTTTTATTATTTCTGTGAATGTTGTGCAGCCATGGACTGCACTCTTTAAAAAAGAATAATGTTGATAATTGATAAAAACAGTACTTGATGGTATTACTCTATTATAGTTTACAGTTCCAACCTCTCCAACCTTCTGTCTGTCACAGCTAGGTGGTGCTGTGGCCACATGTATCATCCCAGCACACTCCTGCTTTAAAACATTCTGACACATTAGTTTGTGTATGGGACAATATATGTTCTATTTCTTTATTCAGGATTTTAGCAATCATGGCTGTTAATTTATAATTTCCTAAATTTTATTTAAGATGGAGTTCCTTCAAGAACTGTCTAAAAGTTTGTCCCCTATAATTGGTAACAAATTGAAAGAGAAAAGCATTACCTTTCTATTCCTGAACAAATACAATTTTAAAGTCCTCTCTATGCTGCCACAATTATCCAATAATATGGTTACATCTCATTAATTATTTTTTTAAGAGCGTTGAAGTAGTTTAATTGTTATATTTAAGTATTTGGTATTGGTTAATAATTTCTTTCTTTGCCCAAAAATGGTCAAATTTAAATCCAACGTCTAAAAAAAAATATTGATATGAACTTCATAATGCTACCGTATCTGGTTTCGTGGCTCTTCCTGTCCTGGTTCAGTTAGAGCCCATTGAGGAAGACCTCGCTGGTCAGGCTGCTCTCACTGCCATAGCTTTTGGGCAGGAAAAGCTATGAGGGTGGCTCTAGCGGGGACAAACTCCCACTGGAGGCTCCCCCCCGACTCACTGCTGCCCTCTGCTGTCAGGTGGCTGACGCTATATGAAGGGATGGAAATATTATATTGTCTATTGTAGCAGCCGCAGTTAGTTTAAAACCACAGTTAAAAAAAGGAAATCAGATTTGATACTCATTGGGACTTTATTGACTAGACCGGTTGCCGGGTCTGTCTGGATCCGACTCAGCAGGACCTCCTGCTGCAGCTCTGCAGACACCTGAGATACTAAGTCAATCTAAAGTTTCTCATTACTTTGCGATTCATAGTCAATATTAAGAGTTACTTATTCAATATATTGAGATACTAAGTATATATTTAGAGATTTTAAGTAAATATATTGAGAATCTAAGTCAATATTTTAAAGTTTCTCATTACTTTGAGATTCATAGTCAATATTAAGAGTTACTTATTCAATATATTGAGATACTAAGTATATATTTAGAGATTTTAAGTAAATATATTGAGAATCTAAGTCAATATTTTAAAGTTTCTCATTACTTTGAGATTCATAGTCAATATTCTGAGTTACTTAGTCAATATATTGAGATAGTAAGTCAGTATTTAGAGATTTTAAGTCAATATATTAAGTCAATACTTTGAGATACTAAGTAAATATATTGAGATTCTAAGTCAATATATTAAGATATTAAGGCAATACTTTGAGATACTAAGTAAATATATTGAGATTTTAAGTCAATATATTAAGTCAATACTTTGAGATACTAAGTAAATGTATTGAGATTCTAAGTCAATATATTAAGATAATAAGTCAATACTTTGAGATACTAAGTAAATGTATTGAGATTCTAAATCAATATTTTAAAGTTTCTCATTACTTTGAGATTCTTAGTCAATATTTTGAGATTTTAAGTCAATATATTGAGATACTAAGGCAATATATTGTGATACTATGTCAATATAATTAGATTCTAAGTTAATATTTTAAAGTTTCTCATTACTTTGTGATTCTTAGTTTATATTCTGAAATACTAAGTCAATATTTTGAGATTCTAAGTCAATATTTTAAAGTTTCTTATTACTTTGAGATTATTAATATTCTGTATTCAATATTCTGAGTAACTAAGTCAATATATTGAGATACTAAGTGAATATGTTTAGATACTAAGTCAATATTTTGAGATAAGTCAATATTTTAAGATACTAAGTCAATATTTTAAAGTTTCAGTTAATCTCTCGCCAGAGTTTAACGATCTGTTTCGTCCAGAGCAGTGGACGACACGCGATCCAGGTCGACAGCAAGAAACGGGACGTAGTCCTTTCTGGAATCCGGGCTGATTAAACCCGCTGCAGATAGAGGAAATACTGGGCCAGTATAAGATATAAAATGTTCCAGCTCAATCTCGACCAGCGAAGTGACGCTGGCTAAACTAATCCGGACTGCCTGCACCTCATGTCGGTAAAATGAATACCGTGGAAAGCTTGGAAGCACAAACGCCGACAGCTTTTATCCTTCCTCCGCCTCCTAGTGGTGGGGTGGTGCATTCAAAGGCCCAACAGCCAATGGGAAAAGCGCAACCTTGTCACAGGTGTGAAACAGTTCTTTGTCTCACCACCAGTCTGCTTTGTTCCTCACGTGTTGAAGGTAGATACTCCATTTTGCGAAATGGCGGCCTGTAGGAGTTTGGTGAAACCTGCTTTGGGGTTCACATGTAGGCCAAGATCCTTTGTCTTGCCTTCCCTGTGTCCTTTGTCTCTGCAGTCAGCTCAATCTGAGCACAATCACTGTTTAACCAGCTTCTTGGTCCCCAACATATTTGAAACAGGGACAATGCACAAATAAACATTAAACTTGTTAAACAAGAGAATATGTCTTGGGCCGGGTTATAGCAACAATTGCTAATTTCCACCTGTGGTCCCTGGGCAGGTATGACAAATAAAAAAAAACAATTAACAATTTTAAATAGAAATTTCACAGGACTTGTATTAGTTTGGTTTATAATGACTTTATTAGCACCTAGATAATACACTGGTTTACCACACAGTTTACATATTTAGTTTAATTTTATATTAATTCATTGTTCTTGCTGCAGTTCTCTTCCTGGTGAACAAAACAAAAGATTGGGCAAAAGGTGGAGCCTGATTTTATGCAGAGGCTCCAGTCTTGGACCTTCCCAAAGATCTGACAGTGGGGGGTTGTCCTCCCATCAGTTGGTATAAAAGTGTCCCTCACATCTCATTTGGTCTGTTAATTGAGTTACCATTTTTGATTTTGTCAGCCTTATTTTTCTGTAGACAGTAGTTTATTGACCTTTTTTAAAGGTCCCTATAACTCTTTGCCGTATTTACTTGTGAATCTTTGTTTTGGGGGAAATAAAGCCAACCTTTCGAACTTTAATCCTGTGTTCATGTGTTCCTTGACTGCTTGGTCCACAACACAATATTTTAAGATAGTAAGTCAATATCTTAAAGTTTCTCATTATTTTGAGATTCTAAGTCAATATTTTGAGATTCTAAGCGTAGAAGTCACACACGTTTAATCAGCTCCCGTGCAAATTCTTAATTCCTAACCCTATTCCAGTGTGGAAACAATAGATTCTCCTTGCTCATCTAGGCTACAACTCTAACGAGGGAAATGGGTCCCAAAAAAGATTTAACCTTCAAGGACGACAAAAACAAACAAATTCAAATTTATGTTCTAAGTACTTTTTACAAAACTGGCTTCCTAAAATGGTAGGCTTGGATTCATTCATCCAGCTACGCCCTGGGGAAGGCAGGCTCCCGCGGGCTATCGTGGTCC